>NC_041385.1:853810984-853822181 GCF_002162155.2 Triticum dicoccoides | reverse complement strand
GAGGGGGGCAACCGAGAGGAGCTCTATATTTTCATTAAGAAGAGAATTGTAAAAACTTTTCGAAAATCAATACATTGTAACAAGCGCACACGGCAGCCCAAAGGCTGCACACCAACCGAGCCGAGGACATTGCGGCCTAAGTGACAAGAGACGACACCTACTACCCACCACCGTATTCCGGAGCTGCCTGCTCCGATGTTGATGCCGACCCCGAGGCTGCCCACTAGCCTTGTCGATGGCTCCATCACCCTAGCGACCAAAGCAAACACCCTTGCGCACATGAGATCTTTGGAGCCACCTCTCCGACTTCCCCACTAGCCTCGAGGCCGCAAACCAACCAAGTGGATGATATTGCAGCCCAATGGACTAAAGACAACACCATGCACAGGAGACTTCCAGAATCACCTCTACGAGTTCCACACCGATCCCAAGGCAACACACTTGCCTAGCCCGACGATGAAGCTAACAAAACCGCATGAGCCACCACCAACTGACGAGAGGCCAGGCCACCAAGGCTTCACCTCCAATGGGGAATCGACGTGGACTGTTGTGGACACCCGCTTTGAGAAAAGATGAAGCTTGGGTTTTCACCCGGAGACCTCCCGACCAAGCTCATAAGGGGGGTGAAGGGGCTCCATGGCGCCACCACCAATGAGGAAACGACGTCCTAGGACACCACAGACGCCGACATCGCTCGGTTTTCATCGGGAGCTCACCAAACCCAACATCACCACAGCCAACCGACCAAACCACCACCGGCAGCAACCAAGCACGTGACTCAGCTCACCGCCGCCACCCACCACCAAGATGACTGCTCACGCCGCCATGACAGCCCGCTCCCACCTCCAAGTGCAGCACCGCCATACAGCCATCCTCCGTCCTTACTATTGAGAAATACCTTGGAGCCCTCATTGCCAACTGCCACCTGGCAATGCCAATAACGCACCGGCTAGGCCCCATGACGACGACCTCCCTCACACCAGATCCACGAACCGTTGCCGTCCGGCCACCTCGTCACGCCCCAGCGACGGCCAAAGAACACTTATAGCACCAACCCCTATGTAGACAAGCACATGCACCGTTGCGCACCACACCAGCAGAGCCATAGCCGCCGGAGGAAGCCAGATCCATGCCGGAGAACAGCCGTGCCCCAGGGCCATGTGCCCACGCCACACTCGCTGTCATCGATGGTCACTAAAGGGAGAGGGAGAAGGCCCGCTCGGGCGACTCGGGTGGCTCCCCAATCCTAGCCGCCGCCGGGGCCTAGCCCATCCTCCTCCCCTCCTCCTGCCGACGCCGGAGGACGCTGCCGGCTTGCGTCCGGAGGCCGACCGCGGTGGCGGGGGATCTTCCTCCCTCCCGCGTCTCAGGGGTGGCGGGACCCCAACATGCGTGGAGGTGCGGCCGATCTGCAAGCGACGGCGTTGGCTTCGACAGCGGCGGCGGTCGGCCCTGCCCCGGGCCACGGGCGGCTGCTGCGGCGGCTGGCCTGGATCGGGCGGCGGCGTGATGCGGCCTTCGGCGGCATGCCATCTGGCTTTAGATCGGCGGCGGCGTCAGGACTTGGTGGACTGCTTGGCGGCACCCATGGCAGATCTGTTTTGGCCGGTGTAGCCAGTGGTGGTGGTCATCCTGTTCGTCGGCGGTGGCCGGCCAGAAGCTTGGTGATCGGATCTCGAGATCCATCATCTAGTCCTGGCTGTGAGTTGGGGAGACATGGTTGCCGGTGAAAACCGAGCCGACGGCAGGCGATGGCGGCGTTCTATGCCGTTACCTTCATGAAGGCATCGTCGTGTAATTACTGTCGACCCACTCATGCTGCTCCGTGGGAAACCCTAGGATCTGGTGTTTTAGATCGGACGATGGCGGCACTACGGTGTCGTTTCTCTCTTGGAGCATCGTTTGTCGAGCAGCGCTGGAAGTCAGAGGCAGGAGGTGGAGCGGCTTCGTCTTGTACGGAGCTTTGGTGGAGATGTCAAGTCATGCCTGACCGACAGGTGCTACGCTTGGTCATGTCTAGTCGGCAGGTGCTACGCACGACAGATTCTCCAAGGACTTCAAGCTGTGTCGGCTGGTGATACTTGGCAGCATGGTGCTGAGGTGTATCAGTGGCGACCGCGACGTGTTCAGCGGTTTGCACGCAGGGAGGAGGTGCCGTTGGGCGCCGTGGTGGCGTTGACGATAGCTGGACCGAGAAAGGTTGATGCATCAGTACAATTTTGAAGATGGAGCGGTGACAGTTGGTGGCGGTGGCCTCTGAGAGCACGCCGGACCAGTGTGTGCCCCAGACCCGGCAAGTGGCTAGGTTGGGGTCTCAGGTCTTAGATGTTAGGCTGGATGCGATGTCTGTTTGGTATTAGGCCCAGGCTATCTGCGCTCCTTCATCAACTGGATAGGTGTAGCGACAGTTTGTTGTTTAGACGGCGGCTTTAGTCTTACTGTTGTATTGATTTTGTAAGATCTTGTGAGAATAATTAATAAAGTGGCCGTATGCATCGCCCAGATGCAGAGGCCGGGGGTCATCCTCCTTTTAAAAAAAAAACACTCGCTGTCATCCTGGCCAGACGACAGATCTGAGCACCAGCTCGCTGGATTCACAGCACCAGCGCAGCTCCTCCCGTCCCCGACCAGGAGCCGCTACGGCGGGCACCGGACAAGACCGCAACCACGTGGCAGCAACTACACCCACACCGCCGGGCGAGCCAAGCGCCTCGGCTGAGACCAGCAGGCCCCGCACCACAAAACCCGAGCGAGGAGAAACAGTCCTGCCGCGCGACCACAGCCGCGCGGCTTTGCCTGGCAAAGCGATCAGGCGGCGGCGAGGAGGAGGACGGGTGGGGTGGGGTGTACTGCCGGCGGCTAGGCCGTTGCGGAGAGGCAACACGCGAGGGCTAGGTGTAGACCTTGTGTCAAGGTGGGTTCCTACTTAGTTCTTAACCGTGAGTGAGCATAGGCCTGCCGGCATATCAGCACTCAGACAGAGGCCCTCTAAATCATTCAGCAAAGAAGAAAGCTATAGATCAGAACTCCGAATGGTCCCAATAATTAAAGTTGCAGTCTTGTAAACTCAAAGTGACAACTTGGTGATAACATGTATAATCCAGGTTTAGCTAGCGAGATGGTTGGCCAAGGGCCAACTACCATCAGCATACACTTATTACATCAAGCCTATAACCATGTCGAATCGAAGAGGCACATAATAAAGCTGCAGTGTGGATATGTTGAGCCAAACTTGGGGTAAAACTACAACATATACAACAGCGCAGGTGCATTGGCTGCGCTAGCACCAACCATCTGCATCTGGAATTTGGACACAGAGAGAAAACAACTTAATTGTGCAGCGAGCAGAGAGCAATGGATACTGATAAATAAACGATGGGAATATGCTTAAGCAAAGAATACCTTCAGGGTTGAGGGGAGGGTAGCCTCACAGCCACCCACTCATCGTCGCTAAAGGGGAGTATGGTCGCCCCATCTGGTAACACCATTTCAGGATGGCGTCGGTAGACCTTGATCCTGTCAATTGACTTTGAGAAACCGCATTTGGCACAAGCAACATGTGCCACAGTTGCTGCTGTCGCCGCCTCAGCTCTTGGTTCTGTACCCATAAGAGTGGAGGTGTGTAAATATCAAGATAAATACAACACAATCATCGATGTCGAGTACATGCAGATGTAAACTCCTCTTAGCATAACAAGGTTGAGAAAATAATAATTAGGGAGGCGACTGGTGCTATGCTTAGAGAAATCAGATTAATCTTGTTAATGAGTCTAGCATTTTCATACTGACTGATATATGATACATGATAGAGTATGCATAGGCTAGACGTAACATGTTGCCATTTTAGGGGATTTATGTTTTAGTGTCAGGATTGCTCGGGAGTTATAACAACTAGCTAGATTCAGAAATTTCCTTTGTTTCAAGGTGTTAATAATCTGATACCTAACACTGCACTACTGGTACACCAGTCAGCCAGCTCATCGAAGTATGACAATCATAATGAATAAGAACGAGCTAAATAATATCCATATCACATTTTCTTTGCAGATATTGAGTACAGAAAATAATACAAAAAACTACTCATGAAGTTTGCTCCCAATATTAACCTTGATTTCTGGAATTTAAATTACTTATTATTTTGGGAATTTTGAAAATCAAACTCAGCAACATGCATCTGTTTTTGCTTCTTAGAAGGCTCCCCTTGAAAACATTCTTCTGTAACGTGCACAGTTGATTTGGGAGAGCCTTTTTTCTCAGGTAGTACAAGTCGGGGATTTGTATGCACCATTTCATGAACCTACAAAATAGTATTTACAAATTAAGCAAATACCTTACATAAGTATTTCTGACTTCGCACAGCTATTAGGATATTATAAATTATAGCCTAAGCTCTTCCATAACTATAGAATGATAAGCATTGTCCAGTTTTCCACCTAAAACAAGGTTTTTTTCTTAAAATTTTCACTACAAATGTGTAACTGAACCTTATAATTAATTTGGATTCCAGGCAAAGAAATACATGAATTGAGTCAGCTACAACAGGTAAAGCAGTCTGTTAGATGAAAATTGCCAAATTTTGCACATTGTCAAAAAAAATCAGTAGTATAGTATATCCCTTCAAATCTTTCTGTGCATCATTTTTTTCACAGAATTAAATATAAAAGTCATTTCATTAATACACCAATTTAACTGTTTCCACAGATACTAAATGCAGGTCGGTAATGAACAAATTGACCCTTTATCGAATGTTAAACCAAAAATATCCTTTGTTCAAAATTTTAACCAAATCTAATGCTTTTGCCTTGTTAGAACCAACATCGGGTTGAACTTGGCTATCTCAACACCATGTATCTTGGCATTGAGCACTGCTACATGGCACTGAGAAAAAGTTAGTATTTCCACAAACAAACGACAGTTCGTGGTCAACGCCATGGTCTTTGGCGTTGAGCTTTGTAACCTCGACGCCACCTCAATTGACATTGAGCACTGAATACGTGGAGTTGAGAAAAAAGGTTAGCATTTCCATAGACAAAACAATATTTCATGGTCAACGCCATAGTATTCTGTGTAGAACTTTGTAACGTCAACACCACCTCAATTGGTGTCTAGCATTGAAGCAAAAACTAGTTAGTTTGCTATTAGCTAGCTTTGATGCATAATTTCTTGACAAGCTCACTGGCTAGCTAGCTTGCCCAATGCAAAGCTAAGAAATATTCTCGGTGCCAACGTGATTGGCATTGAGGTCCCAAAAGTCAGCGCAAGGGCGTTGACTTGTGAAACATTGTTTTTGGTCGGAAAAATGGTAGCGGGAAACATGGTGCTAATCTAGCCAATTTCAACAGCGGACTGATTGGCGTGGAGCAAAAGTGTTGGTTTTGGTTAAATTTTGAGACGAGGTTTTATTTTTTGGAAGGACATGGGTTGTTTTTGCGGCTGAACATATGATAGAGAGTCAAATTTGTCAATCCTCACTAGATGAAGTCGGTGAATCAATTCAGTTTTTATTTTCTCCAATATTGAAATCTGAGATGGGAGATGAACACGTCTACTAATAATACAGATAAGTTGTGAACGACGTTAGTGCTTATTATATATAATATATAGGTGAGGCCGTGCAAGTCTAAACCATCCCATAATAAGAATCAAAAAATAGGTGAAACCAACCAGTAGCATTTTCTCCCGTGGTTTTGCTTGGTCGGCTAATGCCATTAGGGCAGCTGCCGCAGCAGCCGATTCTGCCTTCTTTTTTGTGTTGTGGTCTTGCGGATTTTCAAAGGTGCGGCCATCTATGGTGACTGTTGACCTGAACATTGGCTGGTGAAGTGGACCACTCTGAATGGTGTGATACAATGGTAAATCTTTCTGTCTCTTCTGAGCATAATCTTGTAACTGCCACTTGTAAGGAACTTGCGTTTCTGCAGTACAGAAAATAGTGAGTACGACGGGTTAGTAGAAACAGGTGCGGAAGAACATGCCATTTTAGTGGCAAGATTGCCAATCAGAAGCTTCACAATAGCATGAGAGATGGAAAATAAAATCAACTCAATTTTAGTGACGAGGACCATTTGTCTCATGCTGCCCACCATTGAAGTGGTGGTCTGCAGGCGCTGAAGATTTTTCGGATCTCCATGACTCCATCTCCTGAGTGCGGAGTAGAGTTTGTAGTGTTAACATGTCGTCTTCCTGTCATCTTGGCGAGCACGACGAGGCCCTTGGGCGTCTGCTTCGGCCGCGCGGCATGGGAGGAGAGCAGTACATACGGTGGAGAGGACTGAGGAGTGAGGAGGAGCCCTAGAATCTAGAACAAAACCGGATCTTCTGTAGTAGCTAGGGCGCGCGCATACAATACATACACACTCACCGGGCAGTATCTGTAGCCGCGGAGGGGCTTCCCAGCCGGCGAGGACCTCGAAGGCTGCCCTGGCGGCGAGATCCCGCGCCTGGTTGCGCGTGCGGGGCCCGGGTGCCGCCGGCGAGCGAAACACGGCGCGGCCGACGGCCACGGTGGCATGGAAAGTCGGCGCGTGGTCTGGGCCCTCGCGCCGGTCGGCGTAGGCCGGCCCCGGCCACCGCAGCTTTTGGCACAGGTTATGCAGCTTGGAAGTGAACATCGCCGCTGGGCTCGAGGGAGATTCGGTCGGAAAGGGAACGGAAAGAGGTCGGAATGGGGCGGAGAGGCCTCGATCTGATCTGCGCAGGGTGTGGCCGGCCGGCGTGGTGTGCGTTAATTGCACGCGCCCGTTCTTTCCTTTTTTGTTTGGAAGCTTGCGGGCTGTTGAGCACAGCTGGGACGCGGTCAGTTAGGAGCTTGGCTGGCCAGTCTGGTGGAAGGTTGTATCGTTCTGCCCGAATTGCGCTAGAGAGCAAGGGCATTAGGTAGGTTTTCATTAGCCCCAAGAAAATAACGGCAAAAATGAAACTAGCTCTTAGCAGTTAACTAAATATTATATATTCTTTCTTGAAAGCTTTCACCCCGCTTTATGTATAAAGCAAGAATCGAAAAAAAAAAATACACGGCCAAAAGATACAAGATTATGAGGTAGCCCTCAGACAATACCGATCTCAGGATAACCAGACCACGTAAGAAGCACGCGACTACGCTACCAGACATAGCACAAGTGGAACTGACTACAACGCCACGCTACATCCTATGTAACACCTAAGCTCCAAGATAATGCCCCAAGGAGGGAAAACGGCGCTAATCATCGCCGTTGCCAAGTGCACAATGGACAAAGGCTTTCCTTCGGAACCCCTAAATGGACAGGAGAACAACGACGATGTATTCAAAAAGATAACGGTGCCTGAGAGCGTCGCCGGCGTCGGCGACAAAGCGTGAAGCTTTCACCCGGTAGCTCCCCCGAGTAACCATGTGGTCTCCAGGACAAGAGCGACGAAGTCATAACTCCAAATCTGAATCAGGGCGACGCCACTACCGGTGACAGAGAGCACACTGAGCCATCCGTCGCTCCACCTATCGCCGCCCACACGACCAAGAGGGAAGGCCATCACCGCCACCATGGTGCCCGCCGGAGAGCCAACCATGTGGACCACCATCCGAGTCCGCCACCCCGACATCCATGTTCGAGACACCACCACCCATCCACGTCACACTGCATCCACCACGGTAGGAGGAGCGAAAGGGGTCACCTTGGACTCCTGGCCTGGCATCAACCATGGAGTCTAGGTGAATCCTCCATGGCATGAGGCCCTTACGGTCCAGGTGGAACGGGGGAGGCACAACTGCGTGACTAGCGACGACTGTCACCAAGCACGCTCGCACGCCATGCATATGGTGTTCGACATCGATCTGCCTGACCGAGTAGCGGAGTCCCAAACACCACCAACGACCACCACACCCATGAGGAGAGGGAACTCATCGCCCACACGAACCACCTGAACCGAACCCACCGTCGCCTACCAGGAGCGGGAGCTCCGACCCACCTCAGGCCCCAATCTGACATGCCCGAACACGAGCCCCAGGTCCCGACCATAGCACCACACGAGCATATCATGTGCCGCTGGCCTAGACCCAGGAGAAAGGATGGGCCGAAATCACGGCCACCCCGTGCCGCCTATGGGGCACGACCACCAGAGAGCGTCGCTGCCCCCATAGACCCGCTCCGCCTGCGCCCTAGTCAAGCACGTCACCGTCACAACCCGCCGCCAAACACACCGCACCAAGGCACACCACCACGCCGCACCACCACTAGCAATCGAGACGACCAAAGAGGGCCCGCCTGCACTGCCATGGCTCGCGCCTCTAACGAACAACTAGCCAGAGGAGCTTCCCACACCAGATTAGGTCGGCGGATCCACCGACGTCTCCCAAGAACGCCCTGCCACCACAACCCACATCTAGTCCTCACGCACCAGGGGTGGAACCCCACGCCACCGACAAGCTGCCCAGGCACCGCCGCTGAGTCTCTCTAGGCGCGTCGCTGGCCATCTCCCCCGTCGACAACGGACAACAGTGCGCCAAAGAAGGAGTGTGGTTTTGTATAGCTTGAGCTACATGGTACCCCTTATCTTAGCCATCCATCTTTGCATCACGATCCGTGCAGGCACAGTTGTCATTTTTGTTTCTCTCAAATGAAACAACGTATAAACTTCAAACTTTGCAGGACAACAAAACATTCTAATTACTATGTGGGGAAAAACTTTCAGATTTTTTCATGTATTTAAAATGCTAAAAATTATTTTCTTTAATCAAAAAATCCTCATTTTATATATTTATGTTGGTCCAAAAAATCTGAAATTGTTTTCACACATTGAAGTTGTAAAATGTGTTTGATCTGCAAAGTTTGAAGTCCATATGTTCTTTGATTTGAGAGAAACAAAAAAGAGAAATCTTCTTATTGCAAGTTAGTTGGAGAGTACGGATCTCGAAGCAATGTTGAAGGGTGAAGATAAGAGGTTCCATGTAGCTCGACCTACAGAGGAACTTTACCGCCAAAAAAAGCAGCCTCGCCGCCGCGGAACGCTGCCACAACTGCGTAGCCACTGCCACCAGTCGACCAGCCACATCACCAGCATGCCTGCGCGGGTCACCCCCAAGCAGCCCTACACGAGCTACATGCCCCCGCACGAACTCTGTAGCCCGCGCTGCAAGCACCCGACCAGGAGGGAAGAGGTGCCCCGTCGTGCTGATGCCGACTAAGCTTTGCTCAGCGGCAATGAGGGAGAGGGAAGGAGGAGGAAGAGAGGTGGGAGCCGGCGGTGGCTAGGGTTCCACCCTGCCGCCCGCAGGAGCAGCCCGAGCGAAAAAGGCGGTCGGGCAGAACGAAAGGTCTTTGACAAGCCAATTCACCCTAGTCTCATGAGTTACTATGGGAAAAATCTTTTCTACTAATTAAATAGTTAATGTCACATCCCTAGCTTCTGGTATTGCTCTAGGCTAGCTTCATGTGTGCATCATGTCTATATTTCTGAAATTTGAACTGAGGGAATTTGGAAGCCTCAAAACCCTAAATAAAAGTAGGGCAAAAACCCTAAAAATCTCATTCATTGCTCAAAAATGCTCTTCTTAAATGTTTGATAATTTTTGGAAAGGGTTCTGGTCCCAACCAAAATATTGAACATTTTTAAGGAATTATTCTTGGGACTTTGGATTTAATTCATTAGCTATTTGAATTTGAATTATATTCATATAATTAGAATATAATTTCAAATACCCCCTGAAATATTTTATAAGCTTTTGGAAAAGTCCATCTAGCAATATAAAATATTCAGAGGAGCTTTGGCATTGTTTGAATTATTATTTTAATTCAAAACAATGGCAAAAGAATTAAATAAAAGAAAACAGAACAAAAATAAAAGAGAGAAGGCCACCTGGGCCACTTACCTGGCGCCACCTACCTGGCCCAGCTCCCTCTGGCCGGCCCAGCCCACCTCCTCCCCCCCTTGTCCTCTTCTTCCTCTGCCAGTAGGCAGAGACGAGGCGTGGCGCGCGCCCGAAGAGCTCCGGCCACCTCCTGCTTACCTGCTCGCCGCTGGAGGCACCCGAGGGAGCCACGCACTCCCCCCCCTCTCGTTCCCCACGACCTCTCTCACTCTCCCGTAGCTCTCCCTCGCTCCTCCCTCTCCTCTGCTCTCTCTCCCTCACGCGCCCGAGCGGAGCCCATCGCCGCCGACGCCGTTTACCGGAACCCCAGCCACCCCCTCGCTCCCACTATGCATCCCTGAGCTCCGCCCTGACCCCGTGGAGCTACACACGCGACGCACGCGACCAGAGGAGGCCGCAGCCAACCGGAGCATCGTCGTCCTCATCTCCGGTGCCCGGAGATCGCCGTCATCAATTCGCCGTTGCAGAGGCTTCCCCGAGCCCACCGAGCTTCTCTTCGAACTCCCCGTGAGCCCCTGTCCATTTCCCCTCTCTCCCCGTGCCCGTCCGCGCCTTCTAACCACCCCGACTGTCGGAGCCGACCGTTCCTCGCCGCCGGCGATGTCGCAGACGGTGCTAGAGCCACCGTAGCTAACTTCCGAGCACGGCAACGTGCTCAGTACCCTTCCAGGAGCCGAGCGCGCCCACCCGTGCGACCTGTCGTGCCCCTAGCGCCAACCCGCACCAACCCCGAGCTCCGGCCGCCGCCGCGAGCTCGATTCCGGCGAGCCCGTTCCACCTCAGCCCCTGCCGTTTGCACAGATGGATGCGGGCGACTCCCAGCTACGCGTAGAGCCCCTCAGTCGCCGTTTTGGTCGCCAAAGGAGCGTTTCCGACGCCCTCCGCCGTTGCTGGCGTCGTCGGCGACAAGCCGCGGGTCAACTCCGGCGGGTTTGACCCGGGGTTTGACCCCCTGACGTGTGGGCCCAGGCGCCTGCTTAGTTAGTGCTAGGTTAGTTCGTGTTAATTAACCTAGTTAATTAGGTGAGCCACTGACATGCGGGCCCCGCCCGGCTAACTAAGTTAGTTAGGGCTAACTAACTTGGTTAGTTGACTGGGTCACTGACCAGTGGACCCCACTGGTCAGGTTTGACCTGGTCGACGCCTTTGACTTGCTGACGTCATGCCGACGTCATGATGACGCAATAATTCCTTTCTGGAATTTAAATAAATCTTAAATGATTTAATAAATTCAGAAAATAGCTAAAACTTCTAAAAATCATAGAAATTCAACCGTAACTCCAAATTAAATAAATTATATATGAAAAATTATCAGAAAAATTCAAGGAATCCATCTGTACCATTTTCATGCATGTT
>NC_041385.1:853803319-853808721 GCF_002162155.2 Triticum dicoccoides | reverse complement strand
GATCTTGTGCCCTCGGCAGGATCTGATAGATAGTCAGGCTTCTCAGCCTTTTTCATTTATAGATGTCTGTACCCAGACATGATAGCTTCCGCTTGTGCTTTGACTTGTATGCTCTGAGTGTTGGGTCATGAGACCCATGTTTGTAATATCTCGCTCCTCGGAGCCTATTGATAAATTACTTGAGTCGTAGAGTCATGTTGTGATGCCATGTTGTGTTTGCACATATCGAGCATATTGTGTGTATGTTATTGAAATGCTTGGTATGTGTGGGATCTGACTATCTAGTTGTTTATCTTTAGTAGCCTCTCTTATCGGGAAATGTCTCCTAGTGTTTCCACCGAGCCATGGTAGCTTGCTACTGCTCCGGAACACTTAGGCTGGCCGGCATGTGTCCTTCTTCGTTCCTGTGTCTGTCCCTTCGGGGAAATGTCACGCGATGAATACCGGAGTCCTGTTAGCCCGCTACAGCCCGGTTCACCGGAGTCCTGCTAGCCCAGTGCTACAGCCTGGATTCACTCGCTGATGACCGACACGTTCGATGCTGGGTCATGGATGCCTGTCCCTGTAAGTTTGTGCCACTTTGGGTTTACGACTAGCCATGTCAGCCCGGGCTCCTTATCATATGGATGCTAGCGACACTGTCATATACGTGTGCCAAAAGGCGCAAACGGTCCCGGGTAAAGGTAAGGCGACACCCGTGGGAATACCGTGCGTGAGGACGCAAAGTGATATGAAGTGTTACATGCTAGATCTATGTGGCATTGAGTCGGGGTCCTGACAGCGTTGGTATCAGAGCTTGACTGCCTGTAGGATTACCAAGCCAAACTGGTCGAAGTTGAGTCTAGAAATTCTTTAGTTATATAAGGGAATTGATTGTGGGATGGAACGTAAGGCTCTTTTTACTCCTTATACCTCATGGCCTTCTGATCTGAGTCATCATCTTCTCTTCTACGGGGATTAAGAACTAGGCTATCTCTTCTTTCTATCAGGATCACGTATTACTAATCCGTAGACTTATAAGATTGTTGGATTTAAGCTTGAGTTCAGTTCCTACTACCTCCATATGTTAATTGTTGATCTCGAAACCTTGATATTGTGCTTCTGAGTGGTTATGCCACCATTTTTGTGAATGTCTCAAGTCTTTTCTGAGCATTTACAGCCGTTATGCTGTCCGAGTCATTCCAGGTTTCTAAATAGTCTGATGCATTTGCAAAATCCTTTCCCTCTGGTTTCGATGCTCCTTTATGCCAGCTCAATCACACTAATTGTTGAGTTGAGGTATTCTACTGCCTCGACCTTTATGTTGGAATAATTATTATGACCCTAGGTGTCTCAGGGGATCATCTAGTAATTTAGCCATGATTTGTGTTCCCAGTGTGATGATTCTGGCCATCATTCTCGAAAGCATCCCGTGATGCTACTTAGTAATAGGTATTCTATTCCTGGGTTCTTGAACCCGAGATTCACTCTACTTACTTCATGTTGATAGTGTTTGCTAGTCCCTTTAGGATAGTAGTAACCTTTGCGATAGTCCTCGAGGTTCGTGGTACATCCTTCTTCCAATTACCATGAACCATTCTTGGCAGGAGTTCTTCTGAACCAAAAGATGACAACAAGAGTGCTGTCGATGAGTTCTTCATGCTATATTGTGACTCTGCCAGCTCAACCCTTCTGCATGGGTTATCCGGAAGAATTATGTTGAACTTGGTTCGACATACTAGTCTATGCATCCACAACTCAGAAAGTTATATGTTCCTTTGAGTTGTCCCTCTTTAGTTGTCTACTGACCTTCGTCTATCAATTGATAGTCAAGAGTATGCGTGCGTTCGTTTATCGATGCCTACTACTTTTGTGGTCCGTCAAGCCATTCTATCGCGGAATGACTAGGAGAAACAAACTCCAGTACCTCATCCATACCTAGGATTGGGTCAAAGTAGTTGTATTCCGTAGACCAAATGCCAATCCAGCTTTTGGTTCTGTTCTACCTTGGAGTATTACCTTATTCTATATCGAGATTGTTATAGGAATTGCACACCATCCTATGAATTCTTGGTACAATGATACTTCTCACCATCATTAGTCATTCCTCGGCCCTCGTGTTGATGCAACCGGAATACCGACAAATGAATTGTGATGTGTGAAATCAATACTCCCAGCAACCTCGTTGCTTGGTAGTTAAAGGATAATAATTTCATTCTTAGTATGTTGGTTTTTGAATCATCCTTCTAAGACTGATCGTGCTACCTAGTCCTTATTTCGGTGCACCCTTCGATTGATGAGTTAGGATCTTGTCAAGTCCTCACTCATTTGATCATATCGTCTTGCCCTCAAAAGCGAGATTGTTCTCAAGCTTAGTAACATACCGGTGGTTCGTGATTTTCCGAATATCTTCTCGGAAGTATTACCAGGTTGTCACCTGACTGCTATGTTGAGCTCGTGATCAAGTCGGGTTCTTGTGAACCACCCTTTCTCCAAGAATCTGTGATGGATATCCCGGAGCTAGTTGGTTAAGCTAGACAACAACCTGGAGAGTTGGAAGATAAGAGCTTGCCTGACTTAGTTCGTTCCAAAGGGATATTCTTGTGTAGTGTGTGTTGAAGAAAGATGATATCTTCATCGATTGGTCCTTGTGATCAGTTGCTGGACCTATTGTCTTATCAATCCTTTGATTTGAGTGTGGGCTATCGTCAAATCAAATCAGTACCAACGATGCTCGTAATGTTGTCTTATTCGTGGTTGATCCCTCGAGCATACACCATTACATCTTTGGTCTGACCAATGCTATCACCGTGTTCACTTAACTATGGAATTCCTTTTAAAAGGAAACCCGGATGAATTGTTGTTGAGCCCATTGACAACATCCTTATCTCCTCCATGATTTTGTTGAACATTAAGCTAGTGTTGGAAACTTTTGAAAGCATTTGTTCATGCTAGTTCATGAAGCATATGTTCGGATGTAAGAAGTGACTTCCTCCAGTTCATGTGCATCTGATGCAAGTTGCCGCCGTGGATTCGAGAAAGTCAATGTTGCTTTCTTTGGAATCATTCCAAATCAGTCATGCACACGTGCGAAGAATGTTGTGGTTTGAAGACTTGCAACCTTCAATCTATATGTATCCCTAGCACACCAAGCCACTGGTTGATTTGTTCAAGGAGAAGGAGTTCCTTCATAAGAGCTAATCCGGACTTATGTAAGGACTTCGATACCCTCGTTGATGGTTCCCCCTCCTGAACTCGGTAGTGTTTTATTATAAGACTACTACGTGGTCATGCTTGTCTGGGACAACGTGTTCACATGTTTGTAGCAGAACCAGCTCATGTTTTGGAGCTTGCTATCGTAGTTCATTTCCTGAGAATCTCGCAACGTCATCTCGTCGATTTGTGTTGCAAACTTTCATTTTTCTTCCTAGACTCGATGAGTCTGGAATATCCTGACACCAACCAGATCTGAATCTCAGGCAGATATGATGGTTTGGAACATTTCCCAAGAACTATAATATTGGTCCCTCGATAACCGGTAAAGTGGATGTCGTGGCCAACACACCCAGCCGGAAGACCTATTATTGTAGTATCTTGTTTGAGGAAGTTGGCCACCTCCCCATAAGGATTTCGTAGGGTTTACTTCCTAGTTGCCCCTATGGATTTTTGTGTTCCCGAAGTCCGACCTTTTACTTGACGTTCTAGTTATCAAACCATATCCATGAATGGGATACACTAGCACGTCAAGGAGAACATTAGAAGCAGAGTGCTAAATGTCTCTCGGTCGATCATCCAGATTTTATTCCCTTGGCCCCGCCAAGGGTGAAATCTGAGAAGGTGTTATCTTCCTTTGCATCTGCATCCTCCATCACCATTCATCATGGTAGTAAGTTGTGTTGCCAGGATCCTTGACACGGATATTGGTAAAACCCTGATGAATATGGAAATGCTCAAGTTCTTGAGAGCACGCACAAGCGCTACGTGTTATCATCGGCACTAACTGGGTTTGCTCTCAGTTTCCTCGGCAATGCTATGACCTACTCAAACAGTGAATTCACTCTCTATTGTTGGGTTCTTCCCCAGTTACCAGAATCATTCCCAGCATTTGCATTTTGTTCCCAGCTTGCACCGCCAATGTGCCATTCTACCATGGGTCTCTTCCATTTCCGGTGGTAAGCAAGTTCATCCATTACGTTGTCTTCAACAAGGTAATCCACATCATCCAAGTCCGAGTATGCCATTCTACCGACCCCTCCAAACGATCGCTCGAGAATTGCCTTAGGCTGGTTTAAGGAGCTTCAATGATCTCTGAATCAAAGGTAATTCTTTTCGCCACTTAAGGAAATAATCTACGAATCACCCTCCTCCAGGATGTTTCGTCGTGGTTTCATGGCAACTAAACTCCTTGCTACGTGGACAATATTTTACCACCTTCTCAAGTGTGGAATTGTTGTCTACCTAGTGAACCTTCGTCATCCGTTTCTTTCCACCCCTCTCGAAGTGTATCTTGTGTCTCAACCCGAGAGATGGTCCTATGTCTCATTCCGTGAGTTGTTCGATCTTCGAGAAGATCGACCCTTCTAGAGTCTCCTTCTTCCCTCCACGTCTTGTTGACAGAATTTCTCAGAGCAGGACTTCAAGACAATAATGGTGTTCAAATCAACGTTCCTATGAAGTGCAACCTGGATCGTGAAGATTATACTAGTTTGCGTTTCCCCTTCATCCTACCCTACGCTTGAATCTCGAGACGAGATTCTTGTTTAGTGGGGGTGAGTTGTCACATCCCTAGCTTCTGGTATTGCTCTAGGCTAGCTTCATGTGTGCATCATGTCTATATTTCTGAAATTTGAACTGAGGGAATTTGGAAGCCTCAAAACCCTAAATAAAAGTAGGGCAAAAACCCTAAAAATCTCATTCATTGCTCCAAAATGCTCTTCTTAAATGTTTGATAATTTTTGGAAAGGGTTCTGGTCCCAACCAAAATATTGAACATTTTTAAGGAATTATTCTTGGGACTTTGGATTTAATTCATTAGCTATTTGAATTTGAATTATATTCATATAATTAGAATATAATTTCAAATACCCCCTGAAATATTTTATAAGCTTTTGGAAAAGTCCATCTAGCAATATAAAATATTCAGAGGAGCTTTGGCATTGTTTGAATTATTATTTTAATTCAAAACAATGGCAAAAGAATTAAATAAAAGAAAACAGAACAAAAATAAACGAGAGAAGGCCACCTGGGCCACTTACCTGGCGCCACTTACCTGGCCCAGCTCCCTCTGGCCGGTCCAGCCCACCTCCTCCCCCCCTTGTCCTCTTCTTCCTCTGCCAGTAGGCAGAGACGAGGCGTGGCGCGCGCCCGAAGAGCTCCGGCCACCTCCTGCTTACCTGCTCGCCGCTGGAGGCACCCGAGGGAGC
>NC_041385.1:853792571-853803152 GCF_002162155.2 Triticum dicoccoides | reverse complement strand
CCCCCCCCTCTCGTTCCCCACGACCTCTCTCACTCTCCCGTAGCTCTCCCTCGCTCCTCCCTCTCCTCTGCTCTCTCTCCCTCACGCGCCCGAGCGGAGCCCATCGCCGCCGACGCCGTTTACCGGAACCCCAGCCACCCCCTCGCTCCCACTATGCATCCCTGAGCTCCGCCCTGACCCCGTGGAGCTACACACGCGACGCACGCGACCAGAGGAGGCCGCAGCCAACCGGAGCGTCGTCGTCCTCATCTCCGGTGCCCGGAGATCGCCGTCGTCAATTCGCCGTTGCAGAGGCTTCCCCGAGCCCACCGAGCTTCTCTTCGAACTCCCCGTGAGCCCCTGTCCATTTCCCCTCTCTCCCCGTGCCCGTCCGCGCCTTCTAACCACCCCGACTGTCGGAGCCGACCGTTCCTCGCCGCCGGCGATGTCGCAGACGGTGCTAGAGCCACCGTAGCTAACTTCCGAGCACGGCAACGTGCTCAGTACCCTTCCAGGAGCCGAGCGCGCCCACCCGTGCGACCTGCCGTGCCCCTAGCGCCAACCCGCACCAACCCCGAGCTCCGGCCGCCGCCGCGAGCTCGATTCCGGCGAGCCCGTTCCACCTCAGCCCCTGCCGTTTGCACAGATGGATGCGGGCGACTCCCAGCTACGCGTAGAGCCCCTCAGTCACCGTTTTGGTCGCCAAAGGAGCGTTTCCGACGCCCTCCGCCGTTGCTGGCGTCGCCGGCGACAAGCCGCGGGTCAACTCCGGCGGGTTTGACCCCCTGACGTGTGGGCCCAGGCGCCTGCTTAGTTAGTGCTAGGTTAGTTCGTGTTAATTAACCTAGTTAATTAGGTGAGCCACTGACATGCGGGCCCCGCCCGGCTAACTAAGTTAGTTAGGGCTAACTAACTTGGTTAGTTGACTGGGTCACTGACCAGTGGACCCCACTGGTCAGGTTTGACCTGGTCGACGCCTTTGACTTGCTGACGTCATGCCGACGTCATGATGACGCAATAATTCCTTTCTGGAATTTAAATAAATCTTAAATGATTTAATAAATTCAGAAAATAGCTAAAACTTCTAAAAATCATAGAAATTCAACCGTAACTCCAAATTAAATAAATTATATATGAAAAATTATCAGAAAAATTCAAGGAATCCATCTGTACCATTTTCATGCATGTTTGAACAATGTTTGTCCTCTGTTTTGGACAAAACAAATAAATGGCATTTAAATAATCACATATGGAGTTTGAATTTGAATCTTGGATTCAAACCAACTTCATTTAATCTGGTTCTAGTTGTATTAGCCCAAAACACATTCATTTTGCCATGTCATGATCATGCATCATATTGTGCATTGCATTGATTTTGTTCCCTTCTGTGTTGCCGGTATTTGTCCCCTCTCGATAGACGTGATACCGATGATGCGATCGTTGACACTGATGAAGACTCAATGTTATCTTCAGAAGTGCCAGGCAAGCAAAACCCCCCTTGTTCATTCCGATAAAATCCCACTCTCTCGCTCCTGCTCTCTTTTACTGCATTAGGACAACAACGATTCATCTGTTACCTGCTGCGGTAGCTGAACCCCTTTATCCTTTGCATGACCTGTCATTGCCACAGTAAATAGATGAAACCCACTAGCATGAGTAGGAGTTGATTGAGCCCTGATGTGCCTACTCATTCATGCTTGTTTGTCATGCCTGCTACTGCTTAGAGTTGAGTCAGGTCTGATTCATCGGGGATGAATCAGAGGCGGGTGAACATGTCCTACTGTGTGTGAGCTAAGTGTGTGAACACGATTTGGTAAAAGGTGTCGGTGAGAGGCCATGTAGGAGTACATGGTGGGTTGTCTCATTGAAGCCGTCCTCAGGAACTGAGTTCTGTGTTTGTGATCCATGATTCAGCTACTACCATACATTGGGCCCTGAAATATGACCCCGCTCGACTTCTTATTCACCCTAGTCCTCTGTCCAGGAGTTGCAAGTAGTTTCTGGTGTTTGTAGCTTACTGGAGGCCGTGGACAGCGCTGACCATAGGGGTGGGCTGTGATGCGGTAGGTACGTGGCACGGTGTACCGGATGCCCGTTTGGTATTTCGGGAACCCTGTTCACATCGTTTGGGGCTGTGAGCGAAACTCCGGCCGGATCTCCTCATGGATGGAACCCGAATAGGCGATAAACCTGGACTAGAGACTTGAGTGTTTAGGTAGGTCGTGGTCTACACCCACGTCGGCTTTCGCTTGAAGTCTGTCGAGCACATGTCGTGTGCAGACGCTAAGTGGTGGAAACATGTATGAAGAAGTACACCCCTGCAGGGTTAACATCATCTATTCGAATAGCCGTGTCCGCGGAAAAGGACTTCTGGATTGCTTATATCAGTTCATAGACAAGTGAAAGTGGATACTTTAAAATGCGCAAGATAAGCGTGAGTGCTATGGATGGCGTTCTCGTAGGGAGACGGGAGCGGATCCATAGTGGTGTATTGATATGGTGAATATGTGGACTCGTGTGCGCCACCTCAAAGAGTCGCTTGCAGTCGTAGTTTAGGATAGCCACCGAGTCAAAGCTGGCTTGCTGCAGTTAAACCCCACCATCCCCTTGTTGAAAATGATGCATATGTAGTTAGTTCTGATGTAAGTCTTGCTGGGTACATTTGTACTCACGTTTGCCTATTTTATGTTTTTGCAGAGAGACTTCAGTCTCACTAGTAGTTCCACGTGGACTTCGACGTTTAGCTTGTTACCTCAGCTATGATCTTGTGCCCTCGGCAGGATCTGATAGATAGTCAGGCTTCTCAGCCTTTTTCATTTATAGATGTCTGTACCCAGACATGATAGCTTCCGCTTGTGCTTTGACTTGTATGCTCTGAGTGTTGGGTCATGAGACCCATGTTTGTAATATCTCGCTCCTCGGAGCCTATTGATAAATTACTTGAGTCGTAGAGTCATGTTGTGATGCCATGTTGTGTTTGCACATATCGAGCATATTGTGTGTATGTTATTGAAATGCTTGGTATGTGTGGGATCTGACTATCTAGTTGTTTATCTTTAGTAGCCTCTCTTATCGGGAAATGTCTCCTAGTGTTTCCACCGAGCCATGGTAGCTTGCTACTGCTCCGGAACACTTAGGCTGGCCGGCATGTGTCCTTCTTCGTTCCTGTGTCTGTCCCTTCGGGGAAATGTCACGCGATGAATACCGGAGTCCTGTTAGCCCGCTACAGCCCGGTTCACCGGAGTCCTGCTAGCCCAGTGCTACAGCCTGGATTCACTCGCTGATGACCGACACGTTCGATGCTGGGTCATGGATGCCTGTCCCTGTAAGTCTGTGCCACTTTGGGTTTACGACTAGCCATGTCAGCCCGGGCTCCTTATCATATGGATGCTAGCGACACTGTCATATACGTGTGCCAAAAGGCGCAAACGGTCCCGGGCAAAGGTAAGGCGACACCCGTGGAAATACCGTGCGTGAGGCCGCAAAGTGATATGAGGTGTTACATGCTAGATCGATGTGGCATTGAGTCGGGGTCCTGACAGTTAAAATATTAACCTTACTTGGTTACAGAAAGGGACGATAAAAGCTGGATATGCCATATCCACGAAAAAATGTTATGGAACTATAAAGTTCCATAATTCCTAAAATGTACTCCCTCCGTTCCATAACATGGTGCATATAGGTTTTTTGAAAAGTCAAAAAATTTAACTTGGACTGTATTTATAGAGAAAACTATCTATGTCTACAATACAAAATATATAAAATGTGAAAGTAAATCTTATGATGAATCTAATGATATATGTTTGCCATTCTAGATATATATGTTTTTCTCCATAAACATGATCAAAGTTTATAATGTTCGACTTTTCAAAAATTATATATGCACTACATTATAGAACGGGGGATTATATGTTATACGGGTCATATATGTGAATATATATGAATAAACTAGATACATGAAAGACATTGGTACGTTGCGACTTTCCCAGGCAAAATCCCCACCGCCCATCCACTTTATTAAAGCCAAAATAATGTTACGACAATATGTTAAGAACAGGAAGGCACCTCGCTAAGGAAAAAGCTAGCCAGCTTAAGATTATATCTTTAAATTAATATAGGCTTGATCCTATGCTGCAACAGATACATATCAGGAGTAACCCCTGCTCTCAATGCCGAAAAACATGTACACGATTGTCGCAGACACCACCATCTGCCATGTGCGTGGATGCACCTCTAGATAGCCGCATTACTCATCTTCTGAAAGACTATGACCGAGGAGCTTGGCTAACTCTAGTCTACTCGAAGGTTGTCTCGTCCCACCGAAATGGCGCTGGAGATGTAGGGGCATTAGGTTTTCACTAGCCCACAGAAAATAACGGCACAAAGGTAATTCGCTCAGTACTTAATAAAAGGTCTTTAACAAGCCAATTCAACCACTCTCATGATTTACTCTAGGTTAATTTGTTTCTGGCTAATTAAATAGGTAAAAATTTAAGCTTACTTAGTGACCGAAAGGCACAAAAAGAAGTGGATATGCCATATCCATGAAAAAGTGTTATGGAACTAAAAACTATCATAATTCCTCAAATGCATATGTAATACAGGTCATAAAAGCCAATGTATTGATAAACTAGATACATGAAGGGCATTAAACTAGCCAACACCGCCAGTTATTCTGCCATTTTTATTAAGTGTCAGTTTTCTTGTTGTACACTGTAAAGCAAAAGCCACACAACCCTTCCACTGTATTAAAGCCAAAATAATGTTAGAGCAGAATGTATAACAAGATGTTAAGAGCAGGAACAATAAGAAGGCACCTACCTAAGGAGGTAAAAAAGCTAGCCATCTGAAGAGTCTATATTTAAACCTAGGCTTGATCATGCTGCAACGGATACCTATCATGAATAAACCCAGATCTCTATGCTGAAAAAGAGGGTTTATTATTCCTAAAAAATCCATTATGCTGCAACCAAGTATCCAACAGCTAGTGAAGGCCACTTCGGAGAAAAAGGATCACCAAAGCTTCTATGAGCATTACTAGCCACTTCAAACATGGTGGTTGCAGGTAGCCAAGCAATCTGAAGATAAATCCAAATCATGCTGAGAAAAAATGGTTTCTATCTTCCCTTGCTCCAGTAGGGCAGAGCACACAATTTTTATCATCACTCACATGTCAATGGCGCATTTCTAACATATCTCTTGTATATTTATGGTTCCATTCAGCAGACGAAGCAATCCAAATACCTTGATCTTCATAGTGCAACAACTTTTGCAAATCCAATAAAGGGTCACATCGGAATGTAGATGATGGTGTGCCATTGTATAGAAGTTGTGGGCATAAAAATTCTTAGACTTACAGACCGGGCATCATGGGTGGCGCGGGCACCCAGATCCATGGGTGGCGCGGGCACCCAGATCCGCGGAGGTGCGGCCCCCACTTCGGCCCACGGCGGCGCGGCGGCCCAGTGGCGGCGGCTGTGGTGGTGCCGGTGGGAATCGGCCGGATGCACAGGGGGCGGCGGCCCCATGGCTGGGTGGCGGCGCGCCCGTTGGTCCGACCGGTTCTGGCTCGTCCCGGATCTGGTGACCACCGGACGGCGCGGGGGGTGGCGGCGGCCCAGTGTGGCCGGCGATCTGGACACGGTGGTGCCGGCGGCTTGCTGGTCTGCCGGAGATCCAGGAGTATCATCGTCTCCGACTCGATCTGCTCCGGTTCGTGCTAGCTCTGGTACAGGGAGACTGTCGTCATCTCTCGGTGATGACTGCATGGATCTGGCGGCGGCGGCTGGATCCTTTTCATCTAGTCTCCGACAGAGAAGGCGGCGGTCCATGCATAAGAAGCTGGATGGAGTTCTTTGAACAGATCTAGGTGAAAACCTGCTCTTGGCTAGATGCCAAAGCCGGCGATGGCGGCGTTCACGATGTCGTTCCCTTCTTAAAGGCATCGCAGTGGAGAAGTTCTAGACTACTATCTGCTACCTCCGGGGGAACCCCTAGATCGATAGATTAGAAGACGACGACGTCTTTCTTGGAGGTCTACACGGGCTTGAGGGAGCAGTGGACGACGTCTTTGGCGGAGCGGTGCTTCATCATACACATGGATGGTGACAGATCTCGATGGCATGGCGCCCTGGAGATTACGAGTCTGATGTGCGATGATGGACTCGCGCAGGAGGTCGATGTTGTCTGGCGTCGTGGTGACGTCAGTGGCAGCTAGACCGGGCAAGGTCGATGCAGCAGTACAGCTCTGAAGATGGACTGGTGGCAAGTGGCTGCGGCGGTCTCATACCCGGCAGGCGTCCTGGTTGAGGAACACGCCGGACTGGTGGGTGCCCATACCCGGCAGGCGTCCTGGTTGGGACCTCAGGTCTTAGATGTTAGGTTTGGCTGCGATGTCTGTTTGGTATTAGGCGCAGGCTATCGGCGCCCCTTCATCATTTGGATAGGTGTAGCGATAGTTGTTGCTTAGAGGGTGGCTTTAGTCTTACTGTTGTATGACTTTGTAAGGTCTTGTGAGAATAATTATGGCCGTATGCATCGTCCAGATGCAGAGGCCGGGGGTCCTCCTCCTTTTCTAAAAAAACAGGCCGGGCATCATCCTTCTCCATCAAGGTAACATCCATTACAGAAGGGTGTTGGTCAAGCAGGGATTGCAAAATTAGCAGTTCCTTGTAAGCCTCTAAAGTGACAGGAAGATTGAAAGGAGTCTATTTATGTTCCTCGGCTGCCCCTTCCCTCGCTGAAATGAATTTTTCACTGGAAAAATAAAATAAATGCGGAAATCTAGATTTAAATGGTTGAGAAAGGACCCCAACTCCCAGTTGTCATCCCAGAACATGAGATAATCTCGACTAAAACCCTGCACTTTGCCAATTGATCCATATTTATCAATAAGCTTGACGATATCATTCCACTAGAAAGAACCACATAATCTATTCCACTGAGGCACTACCCCATGATAATATGTATTCTATATTAATTTGACCCTTGGCACATCCTCCTTTGAATAATTTATGGACATGCTTCATCAACAGAGCTTTGTTCTGGATCTTCATACTCATATTTCCATGATCTCCTTTATTTCTGGGCTTACAAACCTTATCCGGAGCCGCCAAGGACTGAGCAAGCTCATTGCTATTCTTACACCATATAAATTGACATTGAATCCTTCACATTTGTTTGAGAATGTTAGGGGGTGATCAAGAAACATAAATTAAAATGGGCGTGGAAGTTAAGGCTGAGTTTAATAACTGAAATCTGGCCCCTTGAGCTAATAGAGCGAACTAGCAGTCAAACGTCTGTCCATTCAATCCAGCATGGGCATGAAATCTTTTAGTTTTGGTCTGGTGATATGTGGAAAGCAGGGTGCCGAGATGACAGCCAAAAATAAGAGCTAACCCAGGCACTTCCTGATCTTCAACATTAATAGGGACCATCGTAGATTTATGATATTCACATGCAACCCTGTGGACTCGGAGAAAACCAAAAGGAGCTCATTCGGAGCAAGTAGTTACTCTCATCAACTTGATTAGGTGTAAGTTAGAAAATGATAAGAAGTCGGCATGCATATTAGAGTGATTTATTACGAACCCACAAGCTCCCTTAATATCAAATGAGTATATGACCATGGCGTTGATGAAATTATATAAATATGTTAACTGAAGGTCTTTAAGTGACAAACATTATGAAGTACTATGTTTTATGTCTATGCAACAATGGCAAGATAACTATGTTCTTGAGAAAGCCTCACTTTAATATTTGGGAAGGTAACATACCTAAAACTATAATCTTTCATTTTGTTAAGAATATAAGAGTAGGGCAAACCATCTTTACTGAATTAATTTTTTGTGTGTATATATGTGATGGAGAACTCTCTGTTGACTGAAGTCATGCCAGCAAAAATCCTTACTTTTAGTTTGGAGACTTGCAGTATTGCTCTATTTTTCCTTCTAATATTTTCTATGCTTAATTTGATCAATTAACTTCTCTTAAAAAGTCTCTATGTCGATTGTTCCTTTTGTTTAGTTTTGTTTTCACATGTTCTGTATGCCTAGATGCTCATGAGTGTGGTGAGAAACAAAGTTTTTGAGGATAATCGTCTGATCATGTTTTATGAACACATGGAAATGCTTGGAAAGTAACAAGTTTGCAGTCGTTATTCCCCTCCCCCTCCCACCCTAGGTGGTGACTAGGGTTCCCTTCCTCCCAACGGATTGTTGTATTGTAGTGAGTCCTATAGTCCTAGTCAGGTTGCATTGCAACGGTGAAGCATCTTCGGGAGGAGTACCTACGACCGAGTAGTATGACCATCCAAGAGATAAAACTCAAGCAACACATGGGATTTTGCCATTGTTGCGGGGAAAGATAGGGGGAGAAAGGATTTTGTTGTTGTTAGATTGCACGAGAAGAGGAAGAGGAAGGGGGAGGAAGAGGGAGAAGAACTGGGAAGGGATGAGAGTGAAGGAGGAAGGGAACCTCTCCACCCCCTGTCGTGTTATGAGTTTTTGTTTCAACTTTGCTATATTCAATAAAAGATATTTATATGTACATGACTAGGAGGAAAATAATCCCCACAAAAAGTGTCAGAAGAAACTAGGAGAGAAAACTCTACGAATTAAAGGGATTGTACAAATACAATGATATAATCACTAAGATCAGTAGAACCCCTATATTTGAGCCACGTTAGGTAAGCCTTTGTCCTACGTGCCCATGCTCTGCTTGCAGGCCTAGCCTGCTTGAAAATAAAGTTATTTATCTGTTTCCAAATGTTTCAAGCATCAATAGTGTAGATCTCAAAGAAAAATCTCCCCGAGAAATTTTGTCTTGCCTTGGAACAAATTCAATCCGAGAGCTATTCGGAGTCCAATGGATGCCCATCCTAGACCAACATCACAAGCTGAATGGACATTTAAAAATCATGTGTTTTTTTTCACGAGAAACCATTATCTACGTTGAAGTGGTGGCGCCTAAGCATATTTGTTGTGTTTAATCTACCAGCTAAGCCACATGACACCCTTAAGCTTCATCTGGAGCTTAGACTTTCCAAATCCAGCGAAAAGGCTCTGGAGAGGCAATCTAACTATGACATGACAATGCTTGTAATAATGTTTTTTGCAATAGTTTTTGCTCCGCAAGTATAGATCCCAGAGTCTAGAGAATCATCATTATGTAAATGGGTGGGCCTGATGTTTATAGCTTGTTCCAACTCAGCGCGAGCTTGCAGGAATAGTGGTAGATTAAAGAACAAGCTAGGGTTCTCAATAGTATATATAGAAGGAATGAACAAATATATCTTCAACCTTCATGTAAGAATACATGCATGCAAATTGATCAGATATAATTGTTCCATTCCATTAGTCATGCCACATTAATACTTCCCCCCCTCTTAGAACAAGACAATCAAAGATTCCTCTGCAGATGGGCCTTAATTTGATAACAGAACGCCACCAGAGAGAGTTGCACCAGGGAGAAGCAAGAGGAATAGTGTTGGTGTAATATGTTTCCTAAAGGATTTTTACCCATTGCATGCCAGTGTGGTTATAAAATTTATCCAAGACTTTCATGGCTTGGTTATGAACCGTTCTATTGGTCACACTGAGACCTCCATTTTCCTTTGGGCAACATATCCTATCTAAGGCTACAAGCGAATTTCATGACATGTCTTGCTTTGACCTTTTAGTCTACAAGCAACGACTACAGATCTTATCAAACATGTCCACAAACTTAGGTCGAAGCTGGATGGCACTTGTCACATAAGTGACCATGGAGGAGATCAATGAGTTAATTAAGGTGGTCTTTACTCCATGCCTGATGTAAGCGTACTAGTACTCTAAACTCTCCTTTCAGTATTATCAACTAGAGGCATAAGCTCGGTCATGGATGGTTTAGTATTTCCAAGAGGGAGACCCAAATATGTAAATGGCATAGCGTCAATGGCACAACCAAAAACCTAGGCAAGATCGTCAGCTCTCTATGGAGAGAAATTAATGGGAACGAGACTTGACTTTTGAAATTTTATTATGAGGCACGTGGAAAAATAGAAAAATAAGGCAGGGCACTTTTAAGATTCTCAAGTTGACGGGGGTAAGCCGGAAGGATTGGGATTGTGTCATCAGTGTATTGCACAAATCGATACTATCCAGATCGAGGGATCAGAAGTTGCAAGCATCCTTCAGTGATGGCAGCCAGAACAAACAACAACGAAAAAAGTGGGTCACCTCGACGAACACCGCTTTACAAGGAAAAAGATTTTCCAGGCATTCCATGTTATGGTTCTCCTTCAACTGAGGAGGCAAGTTTACAACGGTCGTTATTCACAGATAATACTAATAGTGTAGAAATATGTCCATATGGATTTGTGCCAGGCACGACGAAGAAAATTATAATAATCCCGAGTAAAGTTTGTCATTTTTATGTGAAGAATGAATATAGTCAGCGTGTACATTAAGTTTTAGAACGATACAGTCACTCGTAGAAGCTCTACTTATTGACCTACCTAATCAATGTTCAGTATGTAGTACTATAACACATTGGAGTTTGGGTTGTCGTTAAAGCACGAGAAGATAAGGAGGGGAAAATATGAGGGAAAAGGACGGGGGAGTG
>NC_041385.1:853675027-853792321 GCF_002162155.2 Triticum dicoccoides | reverse complement strand
TGTGGCTGGAGAGGGGGCGTCGCACCAAAATGCCATGACGCACGTCAAAAAACATGCCATTTCAAAATTTCGTCACAATTTGGCTCCTTTTGATGACATGCTTTGTCACAACTTCTTAGCCCTCTTGATCTGGAAAGAAGATCCGAACATTTCATCAACCTTGTGTCAGGAATGAACAAGCACCACCATCTGATGAATTGTAAACCCACGAAATTTCATACAAAATGTGCAATATGTATATGTTGTTAAGAAAACAAGGCGGAGGGACTCAGTAAGACTACTTGTGAAGAGTTTGCTACTGGCTGGCTGGCTTGCAATCAACAAGATTGGGTAGGTAATTTTTCCCTGGAAGTCTATCTTGATCACAGTGGGAGAGCCTAGAGCTTGGATGATGTGTTTGAATTCCTGTGTCTGAGTTACCTCCTGTGTTATGTCCTACATAGGCCTACAGCTACAGAGTCTATGAACTTAATGTACAGCCTGAGGCAGAGATACAGCATGAGCCTGCTCAGAATGTACTCCCTCCGTTCCAAAATAGATGACCCAACTTTGTACTATCATTTACTCCCTCCGTCCCAAAATACTTGTCATCAAAATAGATAGAAAGAGATGTATCTAGAACTAAAATACATCTAGATCCATCCCCTTTTATCCATTTTGATGACAAGTATTTCTGGACGGAGGGAGTATTTTGGAACGGAGGGAGTAGAACCTAAATCCAAAGCAGAGGAGACCAGTTGCCAATGAAACAAGAACAAGGCAGAGTGCTAAGGCACAAACAGTTGCTGCAACAAGAACAAGACATGGCCTCACAAGTTTGAGCTATATATCATCTCCAGGTCTGAGTACAAACACAAGCACAATCACAACATTGTCTGATTTAAAAGTACATGGAGGCCCTGGTTGGTCTCCATTTCACTCTAACATTTTCTGTCGAACAAGACTTACAGCTGCAGAGTTTATGAGTTTCTACTACAACGAATGAGTTAAGTTAATGGGCAACGGATAATGGATCAGATCAGGCCACACGAAATGTACAGAATCACTCAAAAACTGCACAGGCAACAGAAATATGTTTGGCACAGTCACATATATATCTTCTTCTGCTTTGGTCGGCCCCTCTGCGACTTCTCACCGGATGTGGCTTCTTGAAAAAGAAAAGAGCCCAGCATCACGGGCGGGAGCCTGAATGAGTGTAAGCAAAGTGGTGGCACAAGTCAGAAGTAGTTAAAAGGTTCATGTTCTAAAACAAACAAAATGGCACGCATTGAAATGATTCCGGGTCTTCAAGGAGGCCTACCTGCGCTTTCATGGAAGGGAAAATGTTCCAGAATCTAAGAGTTTCGTCGCCAGCTCCTGTTACTATTGTCTGTACAAAATGGAAGGACGTGTCACATTCCCATATTCGCAATGTTCCTAGGCAGGGTGATATTTGATTCTGAATAATGGGATTTACCTGTCCATCGGGGGACGTTGCGAGGTAAAGCACACGCAGCGTGTGTCCGGTAAGAGTCGCAACCTGTTGTTCAAAGTTCTATGGTCAGTAACTGAGGCTGTCATTGAAGTAGTGCACTGATGTACACTTCTCCCCACGAACATTTGCATAGTATCAAAAGTAAGCTCAGCATGAAGTGCTACAGATATTAAAAGTTTGAAGCATTCAGTGACTAAAGCAACTGTTATAGCTCTGACAGATTAAAAAAGTTTGAAGCATTCAGTAACTAAAGCAACTGTTATAGCGCCGACAGGTTAAAAAAGGGTTGTCCAGAAGCAAGCCAAGAGAATGCACAGTTAACTTGCAGAATGAATTATTTGCAGAGGGTTTCTCCAGCTAATATATCCGTGAACCAGTTTACAAATATCTTAATATTGAACGATTCACCAAATTCGTAAGCTTACCTTTGACATAGATGGATACTTCCACACCATTATTTGGTTTTGGGAGTACCCATGGGTACTCACAAGCTCATTCACATTCTTGCACCAGGCAAGGTTACAAACCTGCAACAGAAAGCGGCAATAAGTACAACAACACACATTTATTTAGAGCAACATACATCAAAGAGATAGGTCTTGTCCAGAACTTATATAGGTCTTGTCCAGAACTATATAGAACTTGCCTGGCTGCCTGTGTCAATTGAGTTGAGCATATTTCCATTAGCGGTGTTCCAGAACTTGATACACCTATCAGCCGTCCCGCCTCCTGACGCCACCAGGCTGTGCTGGTGGGGTGACCATGTTATCGCTTTAACCGCGGCGGTATGTTCTGTCAGTCGCAGCACCGGCTGCTGCGACCGCTGGTTCCATACTAGAAGCTGGTTGTCATTTCCACCAGACGCAAGCTCGCGGTCGTCGTGCGACCATTTAAGCCCACAGACCTGGAAAGAAAGATTCGTCATCAACTCAAATTCAGGAAGTGCTTAAGAAATCCAAGTGTTACACGGGATCGGGATGCTTTGTAATGCGTGCGCAAGTGAGTTGATTATTGTGCAGGGATGTTATGCCTGTGGAAGAAGAAGTCTCACCTCTGATCTGTGGCCAGAAAATTTGCTGATGTAGTCAGTGGGGACACGGATGTCATGCTGCAATATGTTCTTGTCCCTGCTGCCAGAGGACAAGATGGTTGAGTTCCAAGCTAGCACCCCCGCCCGGGTCTGGTGTCCTCCCATGTTCCTAATCCGCTTACAGCGAGAGCTATCCCAAATCTGCCAGAAAAATACACACAGTTATACCTCATGTTCTTGCACAAAAGATTGATTACAGAGTGTTTGCTGAAACTCTTAAGCTAACTCAAGTGGAAAACAGTTTGAAAGAAAGTGCAGACAGTTATACGGCCATGTTCTTGACACACAAGATTGATTACATCTACTTCAGAGTGTTTGCTGAAGCTCTTATAAGCTAACTCAGTGGAAAACAGTTTGAAAGTGCAGACAGTTATACGTCATGTTCTTGACACACAAGATTGATCACATCTACTTCAGAGTGTTTGCTGAAACTCTTAAGCAACTTGCTCAAGTGGAAAATAGTCTGAAAGTGCAGACAGAGATGTCACATCTGAATCAAATCAAATCAAATCAGCCTTCCATACTGATCTTAGATGTGTATGTGCTACAGTAAAACAAGCAAACAGCTCTGTGTTGTGATGTACTACTAGAAATATACTTGAAGCAAATAAAACAAATAATTTTCCAATGTTCTAATCTTGTGTGCTGTGAGATTTTCTTCCAATGTGCATCAGTGATATCAATTTTGCGAAGTCGCGAACCAAACAGTTCAGAGTCCTACGACTTATCTGGACTACATTGTGAGATTTTGTTGCAATGTGCATCGGCTGAAGATTATACCTGGACGTCTCCAAGGCTGGTGCCGACGGCGAGGTAGGAGCCCTCGCGCGTCCAGTGCACGGCGCAGACGCTGTCTCTCGGCCCCAGATCGCACAGCTTGGTCACCTGGATGACGGTGCCATTAGCAATCTGACTTGTGCCCTGATCCATGGATGCAGGAAAGAAAGAAAGAAAGAAACGCACCTTGCTGCTGGATGCGGACCAGAGGTAGACGCAGGTGCCGAGGCCGACGGCGAGCATGTTCTGCGACGACCAGTCGACGAGGTTCAGGTAGAAGTCGTCCTGCAGGGACGGCGCGTCCAGCACCTGCACGCCGGCGACGACCACACACCAGTTAGTAGTAGATCGGAGATCTGAGAATTCGGTGCGCGCGAGGTGTTTGTAGGAATGGGCGGGCGGGCGGATCGAACCTTGTGGGGCGTCTTGGGGACCTTGCGGGGCGCCTTCTTGGGGGTGGGGGAGCCGGCGCCGCCGGCGCAGTCCAGCTTCTCGGCGAAGGGGGAGGAGGGCGCGGAGGAGCGGTCCGTCTTGAAGCGGAAGAGGTTGTTGGAGCCGGGGGAGTCCTGCCTGTCGCCGCCGGGGGAGGCGTCGCCCCCGAAGAGCTCGGCGCGGAGGAGGCGCGAGTAGGCGCTGCCGTCGTCCCGGGACCCGGAGCCGGGGGAGGGGCGGTCGGCGAGCGCGAAGTTGTGGAGGCGGGAGGAGGTCCGGCAGGGGATGAAGCGGTCGCTGTAGGTGACCTTGGACGGCGACGGCGTCTTGGGGATCTCGAGCAGGCGCGCCACGGAGGAGGAGGACGAGGCCGGGGAGGAGGCGTCCAGGCGGAGCGACCCCGCCATCCCCGCCGGCACGTTCAGCCGCCCCGGCTTGGCCCCCGCCCCCGCCCCCGCGGACGCGCCGGACGCCGCCGCCGCCATGGTGACCGGACCGATCTGCGCTGTAGCCTAGCCTCTCCCGCTCCGCCGCTGGACCCAGCCGCCGACCAAGAAGCCGGCTTTGGGTGGGGTGTGACCGGCGGCGAGCGGTGGGTGGGTGGCGGCGGCGAGATCGGTGGCGATGGCGATGGCGATGGGGATGGGGCTGCAACGGTAACCTGGGGGTGGGGTGGGGTGGGGGGGAGCGGCACGCGCTGGGCGTATTATACCTGGCCTTTTTCTAATGTGGGCGGCGAGCTGTGTCTGCGCCGGCGAGGCAGAGTAGCCGTTGCCCGCTGACGCCGACACGCGGGGCCCGCCCTACGCTCCCCCCGTGCGGATATGCTCGTCGCAGACAAGCCTCCACCGGATGCCATCTTTGCACATCAATTTTGGAGCGATCTTGTCTTCCTTCCACCACAAGATTTGATCTTGTGCCAATCTTTCCAGATCAAAAGGGCTTGGTTTTGACAAAATCTGTTGCCAAAAGAGCTAGGTTGTTGTGAAATTTGAAAATGGCCTGCGCGCGCACGGTGCGCGCGCGTGCGGGATTATTGCGCGGCGGCCCCTCTCCCGCCGCATCCTCCCCCCTCCCGCGCCGCCGTGCGGTTTTGGCGCGCCACCTACTCTCCCGCCAACCCTTCATCTGCCTCGCACTGTGTGGTGGGATTTTGGCGTGCCGCCCACGCTTCCGCCCGCCCATGCTTCCGCCTCCCCTCCACACACGCGACGCCCAGACTTCCATCACCCTCTGTCCCCGCATGATCTAACGGTATCGGACACCTTTGTAATGGTACCGACCGGACATTCCTTATGTTGGTCGTTTGAGTACACTTTCCAACAATAATGGTATCTACGCACACAGACTGTATTCGTTCTTCACGGAAAACGATAAATTTACTCCCAAACATTCAAATTTGTCTTCGCCATGCCCGACACAATCGATATGCCCATATTTGTACACCAGTTAATGATATCTCTAGGCGGAGACAAAAGTACACTTGCCAGCGGAGCAGAGTAGTCTTTGTCGTTGTCATTGGCGCTGACAAGCAGGGCTCCCATGTGGATCATCACATAGAAAGACAACGTTTGCGCCATGTGTGTTCCTTCCAACACAAGATTCAATGAGATTGCAATCTTTCCACATCAAACAACACAAGATTTGATCCTCTAGTGATCTTTCCATATCAAAAGGGGTAGGTTTTGACAAAACCTGCTATTAAAAGAGCTAGGCTGTGATGAATTTTGAAAATGGCTACAGCGGGACGGTGCACGCGTGGGGGGTTATGGGGTGATAACACCTCTCCGGCCACAACCTTCCCCACCCCCCTCGTCCGCCGTGGAGTTTTGGCGCGCCACCTAGTCTCCCGCCAACCTTCCACCTGCCTCACACCGTGTCGTGGGATTTGGCACAGTGCCTATGCTTCCGCCAACCTCTGTCCCTGCATGATGTAATAGTATTAGACTCCTTTGTAATGGTACCGACCAGACATTCCTTATGTTGGTTGTTTGAGTATAGTTTCCAAAAATAATGGTATCGACACACATGGGCTATATTAATTCTTCATGGAAACGACAAAAAATACTCGCAAACATCCAGGTTTTTCTTCATCATGCCCGACACAATCGATATGCCCATATTTGTGCATCAGTTAATGATATCTCTAAGCGGAGTCAAAAGTACACTTTCCGGCGGAGCAAAGTAGCCGTTGTCGTTGTCGTTGGCACCGACACGCAGGGCCCCCATGGGGATCATTACACATGCACAGACAACATGTGTGCCTTGTGTATTCCTTCTAACACAAGCTTCGATGAGATTGTAATCCTTCCACATCAAACAACACAAGATTTCATCATCTAGTGATCTTTCTAGATCAAAAGGGGTAGGTTTTGCCCAAATCTGTTTCTGTGATCAAATTTGAAAATGACTACATCGGGATGGTGCGCGCGTGGAGGATTATGGGACGATAACACCTCTCCCACAACAAACTTCCCCATCCCCCATCACGCCGTCGTGGGGTTTTGGCACGCCACCCACTCTCCCGCCAATCCTCCATCCACCTCACACCGTGTCGTGGGATTTTAGCGCAATGCCCACGCTTCCGCCACCCCTCCATCCACACTGTATAGTGGGATTCTGGCACAACGCCCATGCTTCTGCGACCCTTTATCCCCACATGATCTAACGACATCAGACTCCTTCGAGTTGTAAGGGTACTGACTGAACATTCCTTATGTTGGCTGTTTGAGTCAAGTTTCCAAAAATAACGGTATCGGCGCACGCGAACTATATTAATTCTTCACGAGAAACGGCAAAATTTACTCCCTGGCGTCCAGATTTGTCTTTGCCGTGCCCGACAAAATCCATATGCCCATTTTGTACACCAAGCATAGACAAAGGTACATTTGTCGGCGTAGCAGAGTAGCCGTTGCCGCTGATGCTAACATGTGGGGCTCTGTGTGGATCATCACATATGCGTGTGCAGATTGTTCCTTCCAACACAAGCTTTGAAGGGATTGCAATCTTTCCACATCAAACAACACAAGATTTGATCCCATAGTGATCTTTCTAGAATAAAAGTGGTAGGTTTTGACAAAATATGTTATCAAAAGAGCTAGGTTGTGATCAGTGGCAGACCTGGCCCACTGGGCCAGGGTGGGCCAACAGTGCAACTTACATATAAATTATTTACTTTCTTCAAAAAAATTGGCCTCTCTATAGAATAAAGGTTATTTCCCAATACCAGGATGGGTCGTGGCCCAACCCATCAACCCTCTATACCTCCGCCATTGGCTGTGATAAATTTTTGAAAATGGCTACGGTGAGATGGCACACATGGGGGAAGCATTGCCGCCACGAACCCTCTCCTGCCACAACCCCTCCCCCTCCAACATCAATGTGGCGTTTTGGTGTAGACGCTGTGTCCAGCCCTCCCCCTCCCCCTCCTATACCGTGTGATCTAATGACAATGGACCCCTTCCGTTGTAATGGTATCAAACGGACATTTTTTACGTTGGTTATTTGAGTAGAGTTGCTACAAATAACGGTATTCACATGCACTACAAAGGAAATACTTACTCCCTGATGTCCAGATTTGTCTCTGCCGTGTGCTACACAATCGATATGCCTATTTGTGCACCAATTAATGATATCTCTAAGCGGAGACAAACTAGACTTGTTTCGTCACATCAATCAAAAAACGAAAGGTCCTCGGTGTTGTGCAATTGGCTCCACATAAAAATAGATTAATAAAGCTAACTTGTGACAAAAACTTACTACAAAAGAGGTTAAGTTGTGATAACATTGGGAACTAACTACACCTTTGACAAAGTCTATTATCAAAAATGCTAAGTTGTGATTAAATTTGAAAATAGGGATGGCATAAGCAGGGGATTTTGGCATGACGACCCCTCTCACGCCACAGCTTCCCCCCTCCTGAGTTGACGTTGGCTTTTGGCGCGACGCCCACGTTCTTGATGCAGACCCTCCTCCCTCCCACATTGCACTGCGACAGTTTGGCACGACACCCACGCTTTTGACAACACCCCGCCTCCCTCTATTCTAGCGTGACCTAACGACATTGGACTCCTTCGAGTGTAACGGTATCGAATGTATATTTATTAAGTTGGTTGTTTGGTTATAGTTTCTACAAATAACGGTATCGGCAATTAATTATTTACCGATGACAACAACAATTACTCCCTAATGTCTAGATTTGTCGTCTCCATGCCCGACGCAATCGGTATGCCTATCTGACTAATGATATCTCCATGCGGAGACAAAAGTAGACTTCCTTCATCACGTCAGTCAAAGGAGAACCATACCATGAAAATAAAGGGGGAAATATGCTTGTTATTTTGCAATAGACTGCACAACAAAATAGAATTAAAAAAATGCTCACTCATGAAAGTTTTTGTTCACAATAGAGGCTAAGTTGTGATGAAATTTCAAAGTAAATACACTTGGACATTGTGCCTGCCCTCCCCCCCCGCCCCCCCCCACCCAAAAAAAACTTCTCTTCCTGCGCAACTAGGTTTTGGGTAGAGTTTATACAAATAACTGTATCTCTAAAGGTTGAGTGGTCACAAGAATTATTGTAAAAAGGGGTGCGCGAGCACTACTTTAATTTTCTTTCCTTCGTTTGGATTATTCGTTCTCCTTCCTCCTCTGCCTCCTTCAATTTAGGTCTAGTACCATCCTCCTCCCCTAGAACTAAACGGCCCCGACTATGTCTAGTTGAGGCACCGCCCTACCATGGTCGGTTGTACCTCTGAAAATGTGCATGGTCCCAAGATAGCACTTTTGGCTCCCCATGTTCCACCAACCTCCTCTGCCCTTCCCATTCTTGTCGCTCTTCATCCAGCTTCCTCTCCCCTATATAACTACATGTTGGGTATAATTCGTATATTTTAAAATTGATGTACAAGATCACTATATATGTGTGTTCTTTACAGAGAGATAAAATTTACTACGGGGTGTTCAAATTTGTCTGTGCAACGTGACAAAGTCCATATGGTTGTATTTATATACCAATTAATATAATTTTCTAAACATAAACAAAAACAGATTAGCTTAATAATTAGATTATGTCATTTTTTCTATGCATTTCCTTATTCACGAGAAACGAGCTTGTTTCTTCTAGCACAAGCTCGAAATGCATGTAATCTTCCCATATTGAAAGGGATAACCTTTGACCAAATATGTTACCAGAAAATAATTGTCTGATGTAACTAAATATTAAAATTGACAGCGCCGTGGACATCACACTTTATTTTGCTTGCTCGGATCCGGACCTTCCCGTCTATAGCCCCCTCCCCTACTCCGGTCATCCATAAATAATCTCATCCTCCTCCTGCACTAGATCCCAATGACGCCATGACTAGTCGGCGCGCCGTTCTGCCACAACCCTCTACGCCCCATTGAAATGTTAGGCTATCAAGATGACCCTTCGGCTCCCTTGCTCCTCCATTCCCCCTTCTCGCTTCCCATTCAGCCGGTGGACAATTATTTGGCAGATTATCCTATTAAATTTTCTATAAATAAGCATGCTACAACATGTATCACCGTAAAAATTAGTGTATACGTTCACTATATATGTGCATTATTTATAAAAAGGGTTAAATTTTACCCTAGGGTATTCAAATTTGTTTGTGTCGTGTGTGGCATAGTCCGCAAAACCATATACACCGGTTCATATTATTTCTAAATATAGACAAATGTAAAACATATCTTATTACCATTTGGGGAGCAGGGTGGGGCGCCGGGTGAGGAAAAGTGGGGACCTATCCTGGGGTGGGGGCCGAAGAGCTCGACATGGAGGAGGCACGAGGAGGGAGTGTTGGAAGTGGAGTCCTTAGAGTTGGGCGAGGGCGGTCAGCGAGCCCGAAGTTGTGGAGGCACGGGGAGTGGCAGGGGGTGAAGCAGTTTGTTGTAGGTGGTCATGTATGGGGACGTTGTCTTGCGGATCTTGGGTAGGCGTGAGTGTGTGACACCGACGCGACAGAGGAGGAGGCTGGGGAAGCTACGATCATGTTCATCCACAATGGCTTGGCCGCTCGATGCACCTGTCACTGCTAGCTACCATGGGTGCAAAATCAATCTTGATTCTGGCCTTTGCCAGCAGCTGCTCCACTCAACCGCTCACATGGTACCACAACTGGCCCCTTCGTGTAGAATATGCCATTTTCTCCTGTGCGGGCGGTGATGAAACAGATGGACGAACAAGGAGGAGTTTGCAAAAGTCATTTGCTTGGATTGGAGTGCTTTGTTGTACTACCCGCCATTTTGTACGAGCTCTATTATTGCAGAGGAGTATAATAGTCAATTTTGTTGACATCAATATGTGGTTCCTGTCGGTGTCAAAACCGGCAGATCTCCGGTAGGGGGTCCCGAACTGTGTGTCTAAGCCTAATGGTAACAGGAGGCGGGGGACACAATGTTTACCCAGGTTCGGGCCCTCTCGATGGAGGTAATACCCTACTTCCTGCTTGATTGATCTTGATGATATGAGTATTACAAGAGTTGATCTAACACGAGATCGTAGAGGCTAAACCCTAGAAGCTAGCCTATGATTATGATTGTTCATGTCCTACGGACTAAACCCTCCGATTTATGTAGACACCGGAGGGAGCTAGGGTTACACAGAGTCGGTTATAGAGAAAGGAATCTTCATATCCGAATCACCAAGCTTGCCTTCCACGCAAAGGAGAGTCCCATCCGGACACGGGACGAAGTCTTCTATCTTGTATCCTCATAGCCCAACAGTCCGGCATATGCATATAGTCCGGCTGTCCGAGGACCCCTTAATCCAGGACTCCCTCAGTAGCCCCTGAACCAGGCTTCAATGACGATGAGTCTGGCGCGCAGATTGTCTTCGACATTGCAAGGCGGGTTCCTTCTCTGAATACTCCAAAGTAGATCTTGAACACAAGAATCGTGTCCAGCTCTGCAAAATAAATTTCATATACTACCGTGGAGAACATAATGTTTTCACGAGTCCAATCCGCTGACAGCTTTTATGACACGGCATTACATCTTTATCCCGCCATTGTTTTTCCGGCCTGCTGCGTCACGCTTTACGAGGTGGTTTTATTGGCATATCTTGCCAAAACGGAGATCATGTCCCCTTATTACGGGATTCTCATCAACACGGGCGTGGGTAAACCAACCGTTCTGTTGGTATGATTCCTTGGGAATAGGCATATTTTAAGGCCACGTAGGGGATGTTTGATATTCGTCACCCCTATAAAGAGGCCAGGACCTGTCCTTTTTTCCTCTACTCCAGCCCCTCCCTCCCCTCTACCTCGAGTTCCAACACCCAAGAGTCAATCCGATCGCTTCGAGCATCCAGCCATGTCCGAACACAACCTTCAAGGCTGGTGGATGGCTTCTTCTCTCACAGAGGAAGACATCTCGAAGCTCAGGGAGGCAAGATATTTGACTGCGGAGATTTACCACAGGCTTCCCGCTCAAGCGCAGGTTATTCCTACTCCCAGATCCAATGAGAGGGTCGTGTTCATCTCGCACTTCCTCCGAGGGCTTGGTTTTGCACTCCATCCATTCGTCAGAGGGGTCATGTTTTATTACATACTAGATTTCCACGATCTAGCCCCAGACTCCCTTGTCCACATCTCGGCGTTTATTACCACATGCGAGGCTTTCCTCCGTATTTCCCCACACTTCGGCTTATGGCTCAAGACTTTCGAAGTGAAACCGAAGATAATCAACGGGGAACAAGCAGAGTGTGGAGGTGCTTTAATAAGCAAGCTTACCAACTCCACTTGGCTAAAGGGCTCCTTTGCAGAATCTTCTGATTTATGGCAATGAGAGTGGTTTTACATCACCGAGCCCTGTAGTACAAAGAGGGTTGCCACTTCTGTGTTTCGATCTGGCCCTCCGCCATGGCTCGCATCGTGGATCAATAATGGGCTGGACTGGGGATCTACGGATGAAGTATAGACACTGCAAAGCCGCATCTCAAACCTTATCGAGAAGGACACCGGTCTCATGGATGTAATCCAAGTAATGCTAGTCCGCCGGATCCTACTATTGGGGAACGTAGTAATAATTCAAAATTTTCCTACATGTCACCAAGATCAATATAGGAGATACTAGCAACGAGAGAGAGAGGGAGTGCATCTTCATAGCCTTGAAGATCGCTAAGCGGAAGTGTTACTAGAACGCGGTTGATGGAGTCGTACTCGCGGCGATTCAAATCGCGGAAGATCCGATCTAGTGCCGAACGGACGGCGCCTCCGCGTTCAACACACGTACAGCCCGGGGACGTCTCCTCCTTCTTGATCCAGCAAGGAGAGAGGAGAAGTTGAGGGAGAGCTCCGGCAGCATAATGGCGTGGTGGTGGAGCTTGCAGTTCTCCGGCAGGGCTTCGCCAAGCACTACGGAGGAGGAGGTGGTGTTGGAGAGGGGGAGGGCAGCGCCAGGGGCAAGCGGTCCAGCTCCCATGCGCCTCCCCACTATATATAGGGGTGGAGGGGGCTGCTTTCTTGCCCTCCAAGTCCATTGGGGCATTGGCAAAGGTGGGAGGAAAGAAATCCCATCATTTCCTTTCCCGACTGATTGTTATCCCCCCTTTATAGGGATCTTGATCTTATCCCTTCGGGATATGATCTTATTCCTTCTAAGGGGGGATCTTGGTGCACCTTGACCACGGGTGTGGGGCCTTGCCCCACTACCCACGTTCATGTGGGCCACCCATGCAGGTGGGCCCCACTCCGGAACCTTCTAGAACCTTCCTGGTACAATACCAAAAAATCTCGAACATTTTCCGGTAGCCAAAATAGGACTTCCCATATATAAATCTTTACCTCCGGACCATTCCGGAACTCCTCATGACGTCCGGGATCTCATCTGGGACTCCGAACAACATTCGGTAACTGCACACTAATTCCCATAACAACTCTAGCATCACCGAACCTTAAGTGTGTAGACCCTACGGGTTCGGGAATCATGCAGACATGACCCAGACAGCTCTCTGGCCAATAACCAACAGCGGGATCTGGATACCCATGTTGGATCCCACATGTTCCACGATGATCTCATCGGATGAACCACTATGTCGGGGATTCAATCAATCCCGTATACAATTCCCTTTGTCAATCAGTACGTTACTTGCCCGAGATTCAATCGTCGGTATCCCAATACCTCGTTCAATCTCGTTACCGACAAGTCACTTTACTCGTTCCGTCATGCGTGATCCCGTGACTAACTACTTAGTCACATTGAGCTCATTATGATGATGCATTACCGAGTGGGCCCAGAGATACCTCTCCATCACACGGAGTGACAAATCCCAGTCTCGATACGTGCCAACTCAACAGACACTTTCAGAGATACCCGTAGTGCACCTTTATAGCCACCCAGTTACGTTGTGACGTTTGGCACACCCAAAGCATTCCTACGGTATCCGGGAGTTGCACAATCTCATGGTCTAAGGAAATGATACTTGACATTAGAAAAGCTTTTAGCAAACGAACTACACGATCTTGTGTTATGCTTAGGATTGGGTCTTGTCCATCACATCATTCTCCTAATGATGTGACGCCGTTATTAATGACATCCAATGTCCATGGTCAGGAAACCATAACCATCTATTGATCAACGAGCTAGTCAACTAGAGGCTCACTAGGGACATGTTGTGGTCTATGTATTCACACATGTATTACAGTCTCCAGTTAATACAATTATAGCATGAACAATAGACAATTATCATGAACAAGGAAATATAATAATAACCATTTTATTATTGCCTCTAGGGCATATTCCCAGCAGTCTCCCACTTGAACTAGAGTCAATAATTTAGTTCACATCACTATGTGATTGTAATGAATCCAACACCCATTGGGTTTGATAATATCTCGCTTGTGAGAGAGGTTATTAGTCAACGGGTCTGAATCTTTCAGATCCGTGTGTGCTTTACAAATCTCTATGTCATCTCTTAGATGCAGCTACCACGCGCTATTTGGAACTATTCCAAATAACTGCTCTACTATACGAATCTGGTATACTACTTAGAGTCATACAGATTAGTGTCAAAGTTTGCATCGGCGTAACCCTTTACGACGAACTCTTTTACCACCTCCATAATCGAGAAAATTCCTTAGTCCACTAGTTACTAAGGATAACCTTGACCGCTGTCCTGTGATCCATTCCTGGATCACACTTGTACCCCTTGACTTACTCATGTCAAGGCACACTTTAGGTGCGGTACACAACATAGCATACTGTGGAGCCTACGTCTAAAGCATAGGGGACGACCTTCGTCCTTTCTCTCTCTTCTGCCTTGGTCAGGTCTTGAGTCTTACTCAATACTCACACCTCATAACACAACCAAGAACTCCTTCTTTGCCGATCTATTTTGAACTCCTTCAAAAACTTGTCACGGTGCGTACTCATTTGAAAGTACTATCAAGTGATTTTGATCTATACTTATAGATCTTGATGCTCAATGTTCAAGCAGCTTAATCCAGGTTTTCCGTTGAAAAACACTTTTCAAATAACCCTATATGCTTTCCAGAAATTCTACATCATTTCCGATCAACAATATGTCAACAACATATACTCATCAGAAATGATATAGTGCTCCCACTCACTTCTTTGGAAATACAAGTTTCTCATAAACTTTGTATAAACCCAAAATCTTTGATCATCTCATCAAAGCGTATATTCCAACTCTGAGATGCTTACTCCAGTCCTTAGAAGGATTGCTAGAGCTTTGCATACTTGTTAGCATCTTTTAGGATTGACAAAACCTTCTGGTTGTATCACATACAGCCTTTCCTCAAGAAAATCATTGAGGAAACAATGTTTTGACACGTCAGATGTCCTTAGTGTCAGGACTTAGTCGCGAGGCCAACGCATCTATGTGGTAGCTTGAGAGGGGTTGATCGGGATGAGAGACGCAACACGCAAGACAAGGATTTAGACAGCTTTGGGCCCCGGGAAACATCATCCGAAATAGCCCTACATGCTGTTTGAGGCTAGGTCTCATTATACTCATGAGGGAGTCACCGTAAACCGGCTCTCCTCTTTCTGTCTAGCCCTAGATCTTGTTCCCCCTTTGGGGAGCCCTGCCCCTCCTTATATAAGTTAGAGGGGCGGGTTACATGTGGAGTCCTAGTAGGACTAGCCTATCTTGTACTACAAGCCGGATACAAGTTCGGGTCTTGATTCCTTGTAAGGGAGATACTCCTCACGCCTTTCCTCTTAAGCCGGCCTATCATAACGTAAGACGGCCTTCTAGGACTTGAGCCTCCTGGCCTCCCGGGTCTTGTCGCTCCTCTGATCCGCTTGCCAGGTCACCCATAAGCCGCCAGGATCGGGCGGTCACTTAGTGTGCTGTCCAGTCAGGGCGGGTCATTAGTGAGTCGCCAAGTCCGGCCAGGTTATACTTCCGGCCGGGTTACACCGCGGGGTATATCCACGACATTAGCCCCCAAGTTTAGCTTGGATTTATCCATGGTAAACTTATGCTGCAAAATAAACACAAGAACAAATTTGACAGGTTGTGCTCTGGGTTAATAATTCTTGTAAACCGGCACCTGAACATCCTTAAGTCCTTGTCATTTCCTTCTTCTAGAAAATCCGGGTCAATAGACCAGCTTCACAATCAATTTGCTTGTAGAATAAATATTGTAAACAAATAATCCATTTGAGTCGGCTTCCAAAGTGCCGGCTTAAAAAATATTGGTCTTGAAATACTCATCTGATATTCTACCGGTTTGAAAATATAGAACTTGTCGAGTTATAATTTCCAAAATCTCCGGGTTATAAAAACTGATAATTCCTGGTCATGATTGTTTCCAATGCTGGTTCATGATTGTTGCCAATGCTGGTTCATGATTATTGATGACGCCGGCTATGATTGTTGCAGACACCGGGTCATAATGATTGGTGATGTCGGGTCAACCTGGTTTGCTCAAAACTGAAAATTGGAAGATATTTCTCCCTTATATCCATATTACCTGTAGCCCCCAAGTGTCGGGTTGTCATGCTTGCAGCAACCTGGGACTTGCAATTGCCTTATGCTCATAAAACTTCAACCAGTGTAGCCTCCAAGGGCCAGGTCATTATGCAATAATGAGCAGGGACTTTATAAATATGATCATGTAGATTTGAACAGCAACATGTAGCCCCCAAGGGCCGGCTCAGTAAGATAATATTGAGCTGGTACTTTATACATACTTCTTTGAAAAGAACATCATATAATGTAACCTCCATCATGGGGCGTGAACCCACGTCCACAAGGTTGAGAGCTTTGTGCTTTACCAACTGGGCAGTGGATCTCTTCAATAATAGATGAAAATTTGTATACCTTGATTTGTTGACAGGAGCAATTGGTAGCCCCCAAGGGCCGGCTCATTTAAAATGTGATGAGTCGGGTCTTCAATAAGTTGAGCAAAAATTGACTTTGCATTAGCCCCCAAGTGTCATGGTGCATGCTTGCAGCGACATGAGACTTGCATATTTGATATAACCTCAATTTGAATAATGTAGCCCCCAAGTGCCGGGTCATAAGCCTGCAGCGACTCGGTACTATTCCTTCCATTGTAGAATAAATCATATCCTTTGATAAAATAATAGCCATTGCACTAAAGTGACTTTGAGAACCTCAATAATACTGGTTATTGATAATCACAACAGAAATCCAGCCATGTTGGCTATTCAAGATTTGAATAATATAACCCGGTACGAAAACCTAATCATTCAATATCATCATAAAAATCCAGCTAGTTTTGGCTATTAAAAATTTGAATACCTCATCGGTTGATAAGTAAACCCGGAGTTTAAATACCCGGCGGCTCTTGGCTGATGACGACTTAATGCGCATTCATTGTAAGCCAGAATTTTTGTAACCCGGTGGCCTATAGCCCTTGAGAAAATCAATAATTGATACCCCTTTTGAGACACCAATTTCAGTGATGAGCTTGGACTAAAGCATTTATATAAGTCATAGTTCTGCAAATCCTGCAGAGAGTTTAGACAACATACGCCCTGGCGACTTAACGTCAAAAGCCAGGGCGGGTAACCACCCAAATGTAGTCTTATTATGCACACAAGTAGATGACAAGATCCCTATGATCCTTTGAATGATACCGTCGGTTTATGTGACCCGGGCAGTGAAGTTGATAACTCAACTCTGTAAAAGCCGGCACATAAGATATTTGTGACAACTCGAATACAATTAGTAAACCGTCCCAAAGGGGTTAAGCTAAAATTCGAATACGATCATATAGCCCCCAGTGGTGTTGGCTATGCCGATCAAAGTGGATATCGACAGCTATGTTCTCTTTGGTTCGAATACGACCTATGTTTGAACAGGAAAAAACCTCCAAATGACCACTGTGATATTGAATTTGTCCTGCCGGGTTATATGACATGTGTAATAAGGGTGATAACCCAATCCTTAGAAGCCAATGCTTCCATATAAATGATGGTTGTCATAAGCTGGCAACTTATAGTCAAAAGTCAAGCCGGTTAATCATAAAACACTTATATACATTTGAGATATAATCCCCAAAAGGTCTCAAGTTAAGTAATTGTAGCTACAATAAACTTTACCAGAGACAGAATAAAACTTTTTGAGGCTTCTGATTCGGATACGATCAGTAAACCGTTCCAAAGGGGTTAAGCTAAGATTCGAATACGATCATATAGCCCCCAGTGGCTTGGCGATGCCGATCAAGTGGGTATCGACAGCTATGTTCTCTTTGGTTCGAATACGACCTATGTTTGAATAGGAAGCCCCCAAGTGACCATGAGAGTTGTTTAACAACGCTGATTCGTATACGATCCACGTCGATTCCAAAAGGGGTTGAGCTATGATTCAGATACGATCAAGAAGCCCCCAAGTAGGTTCAACAGTTTGCTAATCAAAAGGGTATCGACAGCTATGTTCTCTTTGGTTCGAATACGACCTATGTTTGAACAGGAAGCCCCCAAATGACCGTATAAATTTTGGCATTGCGCCGATCAAGAGGGTATTGATAGCTATGCCCGACGAGCAGGAAGCCCCCAAGTGACCATAATAAGATAAGCCGTAAGGCAGGATACCCATGTTTTGAACCTTGCATCATGGCAGCAAGTTCTCTTTGGCAACCTTTACTTTGTCTGAAAACTCGAACTTTGTGAGAGATTAATTCTTTTTGAACCGGAACTTTAAGCCGGATTTGAAAGCTTCAAAAATTTGTGAGGGACAAATTTACCTTGAGCCGGATTTTGAACCGGATTTGAGAGCTTCAATGCTTTGTGGGAGAAAGATGTCTCTTGAGCCGGATTTTAAACCAGCGTCCTTATTTTGAGCCAGAAATCTTCTGACGGCTTTTAAATTTTCATCGATCTAGCAGTAATCTTCGGGGCCGGGTTATTTTCCCTTCAACGATCTTGAATTTATTTAAACCGGCTAATTTTGCCGAGTCATATCATTGCAGCCCCCCGAATCTCAAGACGACTTGAGGAGTTGGCTTGAGATTCTCCATAATTAACGGTGATATAAACCGGTTTGAATCCTGCATGGGACAACTTGCAAACCAAAGTAATTGCTCTTTTGAAGAAAACAATATGTAATATAAAATATATTGGTAAGTTGTCCTCCTTGTTGTAAGCCGGCGTGGTCATAAGAGACGGCCACGATGTTGTAAGCCGGCAGGGTCGTGAGAGACGGCCACGGCGTAGTAAGCCGGTGCGGGAGTCCGTTGAGTAACGACGACCACCTGTGCCAAAAGATGTTGGCGTGTCTCCACCTCCGCGTATAATATCACTTTTTGTCATAAATAAAATCCCTGCATAAACAATATTGCAGACCTAGGCAAAGATAAACTTGTTTTTTGACAAAAACAACATGTGATAATAAAACAAACTTGGATGGATATCACCTGATTTGTTTAGTCTGAAAATAATTCGCCATGAAACTGATGATTCCTAGGTAACACCGAAATCCCTCACGGGTGAATCGGCCGCGGGAACAAACCGATAAACCGGCCATGGCATTTGTAAGCCGGTGTGGACGAGCAAGTTGTCATCCACGTTGTAATCCGGCGAGGACGCATGAACTGGCCACGAGGACAGACGGGCGAGTCGTCCGTGGTGTTGTAAGGTGGCGCTGACGGGCGAGCCGGTCGGCGCGTTTGACGTAAACCGGACCGCAGAGGCGATGGCTGTATATAAAAACACTAGGCAAAGTGGTTATTTTCAAAAAATTAATAAATATTGATAAAAGTAAACCGGATGGATATCACCTGCTATTTTTTGCCGGATGCTGGCGCCGGATAATGCATAGTGCCGCTTTTGTTTTTTTTTTTGACAAAAGAGTTAATTGGTTCTGTGTCTTCTAGTGCCTGAGCTCTCCATATAACCCGGCCGGCACTTTTTGAGCCGGAATTCTTGGAACCAGAACTTCTTGATAATCCGGCAGGAACCTTCGATAACCCGAAACATTTTAAACCGGAACCTCTTGATAATCTGGCCGAAACTTTTGATAATCCGAAACTTTTGAACCGGAACCTCTTGATAATCCGGAACTTTTGAACCGGAAACTCTCGGCGATTCGGCTGGAACCCTTCGGCGATTCAAACCAAACTTTTCATCGAGGCAACCAAAACTCTTTGGTGACTCGGACGGAACCTTTCATCGAGTCGGTCGGAACTTTTCGCCGATTTAGATGGAACCTTTCATCGAGTCGGTCGGAACTTTTCGCCGATTCAGATGGAACCTTTCATCAAGTCAGTCGGAACTTTTCGCCGATTCAGACGGAACCTTTCGTCGAGGCGGTCGGAACCTTTTCGGCAACTTAAATGGAACCTTTCGTCAAGGCGGTCGGAACTTCTTCAATAAGCTGGGCGGAACTTCTCGATCCCTGGGATAGCGCCCTTCAAGAACTCAACACCACCGTGCGCTGGCCCCACGGTGGGCGCCAACTGTCATGGAATTAACACGTCAGATGTCCTTAGTGTCAGGACTTAGTCGCGAGGCCAACGCATCTATGTGGTAGCTTGAGAGGGGTTGATCGGGACGAGAGACGCAACACGCAAGACAAGGATTTAGACAGCTTCGGGCCCCGGGAAACATCATCCGGAATAGCCCTACATGCTGTTTGAGGCTAGGTCTCATTATACTCATGAGAGAGTCACCATAAACCGGCTCTCCTCTTTCTGTCTAGCCCTAGATCTTGTTCCCCCTTTGGGGAGCCCTGCCCCTCCTTATATAAGTTAGAGGGGCGGGTTACATGTGGAGTCCTAGTAGGACTAGCCTATCTTGTACTACAAGCCGGATACAAGTCCGGGTCTTGATTCCTTGTAAGGGAGATACTCCTCACGCCTTTCCTCTTAAGCCGGCCTATCATAACGTAAGCCGTCCTTCTGGGACTTGAGCCTCCTGGGCCCCCGGGTCTTGTCGCTCCTCTGATCCGCTTGCCAGGTCACCCATAAGCCGCCAGGATCGGGCGAGTCACTTAGTGTGTTGTCCAGTCAGGGCGGGTCATTAGTGAGTCGCCAAGTCCGACCGGGTTATACTTCCGGCCGGGTTACACCGCGGGGTATATCCCCGACACTATCTGCAAGATTTCATAAACAATGCAGGAACTGCTAATATAATTTCAACAGGCTCTTAGCATCGCTACGAGTGAGAAAGTCTCATCGTAGTCAACTCCATGAACTTGTCGGAAAAAATCTGAGCGACAAGTCGAGCTTTCTTAATGGTGACACTTACCATCATTGTCCGTCTTCCCTTTTAAAATCCATCTGTACCCAACAGCCGTATGACCATCAAGTACTTCTCCCAAAGTCTACACTTTGTTTTATACATGGATCCTCTCTCGAATTTTATGGCCTCGGTCCATTTGTCAGAATCCGGGCCCACCATCGCTTCTCCACAGCTCGTAGGTTCATTATTGTCTAGCAACATTACCTCCAAGACAGGATTACCGTACTACTTCGAAGCAGTACGTGTCCTTGTCGACCTATGAGGTTTGGTAGTGACTTGATCCGAAGTTTCATGATCACTATCATCAGCTTCCACTTCAACTGGTGTAGGCGCCACAGGAACAACTTCTTGTGCCCTGCTACAGATTGGTTGAAGTGATGGTTCAGTAACCTCATCAAGTCTCCACCATCCTCCCACTCAATTCTTTCAAGAGAAACTTTTCTCGAGAAAGGACCCGCTTCTACAAACAATACTTTTGCTTCCGGATCTGAAATAGGAGGTATACCCAACTGTTTTGGGTGTCCTATGAAGATGCATTTATCCGCTTTGGGTTTGAGATTATCAGGCTAAAACTTTTCCACATAAGCTTCGCAGTCCCAAACTTTTAAGAAATGATAGCTTAGGTTTCTCTAAACCATAGTTCATACACTGTCATCTCAATGGAATTACGTGGTGCCCTATTTGAAGTGAATGCGGTTGTCTCTAATGCCTAACCCATAAATGATAGTGGTAATTCGATAAGAGACATCATGGTATGCACCATATCCAATAGGGTGCAACTATGATGTTCGGACACACCATCACACTATGGTGTTCCAGGCGGTATTATTTGTGAAACAATTTCCACAATGTCTTAATTGTATACCAAACTCATAACTCAAATACTCATCTCTATGATCATAGCATAGACATTTTATCCACTTGTCACGATGATCTTCAACTTCACTCTGAAATTACTTGAACCTTTCAATAATTCAGACTTGTGTTTCATCAAGTAAATATACCCAGCATCTACTTAAATCATCTATGAAGTAAGAACATAACGATATCCACTGCGTTCCTCAGCACTCATTGGACTGCATACATCAAAATATATTACTTCCAACAAGTTGCTTTCTTGTTCCATCTTACTGAAAACGAGGCTTTTCAGTCATCTTGCCCATGTGGTATGATTTGCATGTCTCAAGTGATTCAAAATCAAGTGAGTCCAAATGATCCATCTGCATGGTGTTTCTTCATGCGTACATACTAATAGACATGGTTCACATGTCTCAAACTTTTCAAAAAATGAGTGAGTCCAAAAGATCCATCAACATGGAGCTTCTTCATGTGTTTTATACCAATATGTCTCAAATGGCAGTGCCACAAGTAGGTGGTACTGTCATTACTATCTTATATCTTTTGGCATGAACATGTGTATCACTATGATCAAGATTCAACAAACCATTCATTTTAGGTGCAAGACCATTGAAGGTATTATTCAAATAAATAGAGTAACCATTATTCTCCTTAAATGAACAACCGTATTGCGATAAACATAATCCAATCATGTCTATGCTCAACGCAAACACCAAATAACAATTATTTAGGTTTAACACCAATCCCGATGGTAGAGGGAGCGTGCGATGTTTGATAATATCAACCTTGGAAATACTTCCAACACATATCGTCACCTCGCCTTCAGCTAGTCTCCATTTATTCTGTAGCCTTTTATTACCCTGGTGCGACTAGGAGTACTAGTAAAGTACACATTAATATAATGTATATCCAATATACTTCTGTCGACCTTGCCAACCTTCTCATCTACCAAGTATCTAGGGTAGTTCTGCTTCAGTGACCGTTCCCCTCATTACAGAAGCACTTAGTCTCGGGTTTGGGTTCAAACTTTGGGTTTCTTCACTAGAGCAGCAACTGATTTGCCGTTTCATGAAGTATCCCTTCTTGCCCTTGCCCTTCTTGAAACTAGTGGTTTCACTAACCATCAACAATTGATGCTCCTTCTTGATTTCTACTTTCACAGTGTCAAACATTGCGAATAGCTCAAGGATCATCATATCTATCCCTAATATCTTATAGTTCATCACGAAGCTCTAGTAGCTTGGTGGCAATGACTTTGGAGAAACATCACTATCACATCTGGAAGATTAACTCCCACTCGATTCAAGTGATTGTAGTACTCAGACAATTTGAGTACATGCTCAACAATTGAGATTTTCTCCCTTAGTTTGTAGGCTAAGAAACTCGTCAGAGGTCTCATACCTCTTGACGTGGCCACTAGCCTGCAATCGCAATTTCAGCCCTTGGAACATCTCATATGTTCCGCGATGTTTCAAAATCATCTTCGGTGCCTCAATTCTAAATCGCTTAACATTACTGAACTATCACGTAGTCATCAAAACGTGTATGTCAGATGTTCGCAACATCCACAGACGACGTTTGAGGTTCAGCACACCGAGTGGTGCATTAAGGACATAAGCCTTCTGCGCAGTAATGAGGACAATCCTCAGTTTACGGACCTAGTCTGCATAATTGCTACTATCAACTTTCAACTAAATTTTCTCTAGGAACATATCTAAAACAGTAGAACTAAAGTGCGAGCTATGACATAATTTGTAAAGACCTTTTGACTATGTTCATTATAATTAAGTTCATCTAATCAAATTATTAATGAACTCCCACTCAGATAGACATCCCTCTAGTCATCTAAGTGATAAATGATCCGAGTCAACTAGGCCGTGTCCGATCATCACGTGAGACGGACTAGTCATCATCGGTGAACATCTTCATGTTGATCGTATCTACTATACGACTCATGTTCGACCTTTCGGTCTCTTGTGTTCCGAGGCCATATCTGTACATGCCAGGATCGTCAAGTCAATCTAAGTGTTTTGCTTGTGTAAATCTGGCTTACACCCGTTGTATTCGAACGTTAGAATCTATCACACCCGATCATCACGTGGTGGTTCGGAACAACGAACCTTCGCAGCGGTGCACTGTTAGGGGGAACACTTTCTTGAAATTTTAGCGAGGGGTCATCTTATTTATGCTACCGTCGTTCTAAGCAAATAAGATGTAAAAACATGATAAACATCACATGCAATCAAATAGCGACATGATATGGCCAATATCATTTTGCTCCTTTTGATCTCCATCTTCGGGGCGCCATGATCATCATCGTCACCGGCATGACACCATGATCTCCATCATCATGATCTCCATCATCGTGTCTTCATGAAGTTGTCTCGCCAACTATTACTTCTACTACTATGGGCAACGGTTTAGCAATAAAGTAAAGTAATTACATGGCGTTATTCAATGACACGCAGGTCATACAATAAATTACGACAACTCCTATGGCTCCTGCCGGTTGTCATACTCATCGACATGCAAGTCGTGATTCCTATTACAAGAACATGATCAGTCTCATACATCACATATATATCATTCATCACATCCTTTTGGCCATATCACATCACACGGCATATGCTGCAAGAACAAGTTAGACGTCCTCTAATTGTTGTTACAAGTTTTTACGTGGCTGCTATAGGTTTCTAGCAAGAACGTTTCTTACCTACGCCAAAACCACAACGTGATATGCCAATTGCTATTTACCCTTCATAAGGACCCTTTTCATCGAATCCGATCCGACTAAAGCGGAAGAGACAGACACCCGCTAGCCACCTTATGCAACTAGTGCATGTCAGTCCATGGAACCTGTCTCACGTAAGCGTACGTGTAAGGTTGGTCCAGGCCGCTTCATCCCACGATGCCGCCGAATCAAGATAAGACTAGTAACGGCAAGTAAATTGACGAAATCGACGCCCACAACAATTTGTGTTCTACTCGTGCATAGAATCTACGCAATAGACCTAGCTCATGATGCCACTATTGGGGAACGTAGTAATAATTCAAAATTTTCCTACGTGTCACCAAGATCAATATAGGGGATACTAGTAACGAGAGAGAGAGGGAGTGCATCCTCATACCCTTGAAGATCGCTAAGCGGAAGCGTTACTAGAACGCGGTTGATGGAGTCGTACTCGCGGCGGTTCAAATTGCAGAAGATCCGATCTAGCGCCAAATGGACGGCGCCTCCGCGTTCAACACACGTACAGCCCAGGGACGTCTACTCCTTCTTGATGCAGCAAGGAGAGAGGAGAAGTTGAGGGAGAGCTCCGGTAGCACAACGGCGTGGTGGTGGAGCTTGCAGTTCTCTGGCAGGGTTTCGCCAAGCACTACGGAGGAGGAGGAGGTATTGGAGAGGGGGAGGGCTGTGCCAGGGGCAAGCGGTCCAGCTCCCATGCGCCTCCCCACTATATATAGGGGTGGAGGGGGCTGCTTTCTTGCCCTCCAAGTCCATTGGGGCGTTGGCAAAGGTGGGAGGAAAGAAATCCCATCATTTCCTTTCCCCACGGATTGTTATCCCCCCTTTTTAGGGATCTTGATCTTATCCCTTCGGGATATGATCTTATTCCTTCTAAGGGGGGATCTTGGTGCACCTTGACCAGGGGTGTGGGGCCTTGCCCCCACTACCCACGTTCATGTGGGTCCCCCCATGTAGGTGGGCCCCACTCCGGAACCTTCTAGAACCTTCTCGGTACAATACTGAAAAATCCCGAACATTTTCCGGTGGCCAAAATAGGACTTCCCATATATAAATCTTTACCTCCGGTGTTGGGGAACATAGTAATTTCAAAAAAATTCCTACGCACACGCAAGATCATGGTGATGCATAGTAATGAGCGGGGAGAGTGTGTCCACGTACCCTCGTAGACCGAAAGCGGAAGCGTTAGAACAACGCGGTTGATGTAGTCGTACGTCTTCACGGCCCGACCGATGAAGCACCGAAACTACGACACCTCCGAGTTCTAGCACACGTTTAGCTCGATGACGTCCCTCGAACTCCGATCCAGCCAAGTGTCGAGGGAGAGTTCCGTCAGCACAACGGCGTGGTGACGATCTTGATGTTCTATCGTCGCAGGGCTTCGCCTAAGCACCGCTACAATATTATTGAGGAGGACTATGGTGGAGGGGGGCACCGCACACGGCTAAGAGATCCAAGGGATCAATTGTTGTTGTATCTAGAGGTGCCCCTTGCCCCGTATATAAGGGAGCCAGGGGGAGGGGGTCGGCCGGCCAGGAGGGGCGCGCCAGGAGGAGTCCTCCTCCCACCGGGAGTAGGACTCCCCCCTTCCTTGTTGGAGTAGGAGAGAAGGAAAGAGGGGGAGAGGAGGAAGGGAAAGGGGCTGCACCCCTTGTCCAATTTCGACCAGAGGGGGGCTGCGCGCCTCCTTCCTTTTGGCCTCTCTCCTCTATTCCCGTATGGACCAATAAGACCCATATACTCCCCGGCGAATTCCCGTAACTCTCCGGTACTCCGAAAAATACCCGAATCACTCGGAACCTTTCCGAAGTCCGAATATAGTCGTCCAATATATGATCTTTACGTCTCGACCATTTGGAGACTCCTCGTCATGTCCGTGATCTCATCTGGGACTCCGAACTCCTTCGGTACATCAAAACACATAAACTCATAATATAACTTTCATCGAAACCTTAAGCGTGCGGACCCTACGGGTTCGAGAACAATGTAGACATGACCGAAACATGTTTCCGGTCAATAACCAATAGCAGAACCTGGATGCTCATATTGGCTCCCACATATTCTACAAAGATCTTTATCAGTCAAACCGCATAACAACATACGTTGTTCCCTTTGTCATCGGTATGTTACTTGCCCGAGATTCGATCGTCGGTATCTCAATACCTAGTTCACTCTCGTTACCAGCAAGTCTCTTTACTCGTTCTGTAATACATCATCCTGCAACTAACTCATTAGTTACAATGCTTGCAAGGCTTATAGTGATGTGCATTACCGAGTGGGCCCAGAGATACCTCTCTGACAATCGGAGTGACAAGTCCTAATCTCGAAATACGCCAACCCAACAAGTACCTTCGGAGACACCTGTAGAGCACCTTTATAATCACCCAGTTACATTGTGACGCTTTCTAGCACACAAAGTGTTCCTCCGGTAAACGGGAGTTGCATAATCTCATAGTCATAGGAACATGTATAAGTCATGAAGAAAGCAACAGCAACATACTAAACGATCATGTGCTAAGCTAACGGAATGGGTCATGTCAATCACACAATTCTCCTAATGATGTGATCCCGTTAATCAAATAACAACTCATGTCTATGGTTAGGAAACTTAACCATCTTTGATTAACGAGCTAGTCAAGTAGAGGCATACTAGTGACACTATGTTTGTCTATGTATTCACACATGTATTATGTTTCCGGTTAATACAATTCTAGCATTAATAATAAACATTTATCATGAAATAAGGAAATAAATAATAACTTTATTATTGCCTCTAGGGCATATTTCCTTCAGTCTCCCACTTGCACTAGAGTCAATAATCTAGTTCACATCGCCATGTGATTTAACACCAATATTCACATCTGTATGTGATTAATACCCATAGTTCACATCGTCATGTGATCAACACCCAAAGGGTTTACTAGAGTCAATAATCTAGTTCACATCGCTATGCGTAACACCCAAAGAGTAATAAGGTATGATCATGTTTTGCTCATGAGAGAAGTTTAGTCAATGGGTCTGTCACATTCAGAGTCGTATATATTTTGCAAATATTCTATGTCTACAATGCTCTGCATGGAGCTACTCTAGCTAATTGCTCCCACTTTCAATATGTATCCAGATTGAGACTTAGAGTCATCTGGATCGGTGTAAAAGCTTGCATTGATGTAACTCTTTACGGCGAACTCTTTTATCACCTCCATAATCGAGAAATATCTCCTTAGTCCTCACTAAGGATATTCTTGACCGCTGTCCAGTGATCTACTGTTAGATCAAAATTGTATTCCTTTGCCAAACTCAGAGCAAGGTATACAATAGGCCTGGTACACAGCATAGCATACTTTATAGAACCTATGACTGAGGCATAGGGAATGACTTTTCATTCTCTTTCTATTTTCTGCCATGGTCGTGTTTTGAGTCTTACTCAACTTCACACCTTGCAACACAGGCAAGAACTCCTTCTTTGACTGTTCCATTTTGAACTACTTCAAAATCTTATCACGGTATGTACTCATTGAAAAATCTTATCAAGCGTCTTGATCTATCTCTATAGATCTTGATGCTCAATGTGTAAGCAGCTTCACTGAGGTCTTTCTTTGAAAAATTCCTATCAAACACTCCTTTATGCTTTCCAGAAAATTCTACATCATTTCCGATCAACAATATGTCATTCACATATACTTATCAGAAAGGAAGTAGTGCTCCCACTCACTTTCTTGTAAATACAGGCCTTTCCAAAAGTCTGTATAGAACCATATGCTTTGATCAACTCATCAAAGTGTATATTCCAACTCAGAGATGATTGCACCAGTCCATTGATGGATCGCTGGAGCTTGCACATTTTGGTAGCACCTTTAGGATTTACAAAACCTTCTGGTTGTATCATATACAACTCTTCTTCCAGAAATCCATTCGGGAACGCAGTTTTGACATCCATTTGCCATATTTCATAATCATAAAATGCGGCAATTGCTAACATGATTCGGACAGACTTAAGCATCGCTACGGGTGAGAAAATCTCATCGTATTCAACACCTTGAACTTGTCAAAAAAACTTTTTGCGACAAGGTGAGCTTTGTAGATAGTAACACTACTATCAGTGTCTATCTTCCTCTTGAAGATCCATTTATTTTCCATGGCTTGCCGATCAACGGGCAAGTCCACCAAAGTCCATACTTTGTTCTATACATGGACCCCATCTCAGATTTTATGGTCTCAAGCCATTTCGCGGAATCTGGGCTCATCATCGCTTCCTCATAGTTCGTAGGTTCATCATGGTCTAGTAACATGACTTTCAGAACATGATTACCGTACCACTCTGGTGTGATCTTACTCTGGAAGACCTACGAGGTTTGGTAGCAACTTGATCTGAAGTTTCATGATCATCATCATTAACTTCCTCACTAATTAGTGTAGGAATCCCTGGAACTGTTTTCTGTGATGAACTACTTTCCAATAAGGGAGAAGGTACAATTACCTCATCAAGTTATACTTTCCTCCCACTCACTTCTTTCGAGAGAAACTTCTTCTCTAGAAAGGATCCATCTTAGCAACGAATAACTTGCCTTCGGACTGTGATAGAAGGTGTACCTAGTTACCTTTGGGTATTCTACGAAAATGCACTTCTCCGATTTGGGTTCGAGCTTATCAGGTTGAAACTTTTTCACATAAGCATCGCAGCCCCAAACTTTAAGAAACGACAACTTTGGTTTCTTGCCAAACCACAGTTCATAAGGCGTCGTCTCAACGGATTTTGATGGTGCCCTATTTAAAGTGAATGCAGTTGTCTCTAATGCATAACCCCACAATGATATTGGTAAATCGGTAAGAGACATCATAGATCGCATCATATCCAATAAAGTGCGGTTATGATGTTCGAACACACCGCTACGTTGTGGTGTTTCAGGTGGCGTGAACTGTGAAATTATTCCACATTGTTTTAAATGAAGGCCAAACTCGTAACTCAAATATTCTTCTCCACGATCAGATCGTAGAAACTTTATTTTCTTGTTACGGTGATTCTTCACTTCATTCTGAATTTCTTTGAACATTTCAAATGTTTCAGACTTGTGTTTCATTAAGTAGATATACCCATATCTACTCAAATCATCTGTGAAGGTCAGAAAATAACGATACTCACCACGAGCATTAACACTCATTGGATTGCATACATCGATATGTATTATTTCCAATAAATCAGTAGCTCGTTCCATTGTTCCGAAGAATGGAGTTTTAGTCTTCTTGCCCAAAAGGCACGGTTCGCAAGCATCAAATGATTCATAATCAAATGATTCCAAAAACCCATCAGCATGGAGTTTCTTCATGCGTTTTACAGCGATATGAACCAAATGGCAGTGCCACAAATAAGTTGCACTATCATTATCAACTTTGCATCTTTTGGCATCAATATTATGATTATGTGTATCACTATGATCGAGATCCAACAAATTATTTTCATTGGGTGTATGACCATTGAAGGCTTTTACTCATGTAAACAGAATAACAATTATTCTCTGACTTAAATGAATAACCGTATTGCAATAAACATGATCAAATCATATTCATGCTCAATGCAAACGCCAAATAACATTTATTTAGGTTTAACACTAATCCCGAAAGTATAGGGAGTGTATGATGCTGATCATATCAATCTTGGAACCACTTCCAACACACATCGTCACTTCACCCTGAACTAGTTTTTGTTTATTTTGTAACCTCCTTTTCGAGTTACTAATCTTAGTAGCCGAACAAGTATCAAATACTCAGGGGCTACTATAAACACTAGTTAGGTACACATCAGTAACCTGTATATTAAATATACCCGTGTTCACTTTGCCATCCTTCTTATCCACCAAATATTCAAGGCATTTACGCTTCTAGTGACCATTTCCTTTGCAGTATAATCACTCAGTTTCAAGCTTTGGTCCAGCTTTGGGCTTCTTCACGGGAGTGGCAACTTGCTTGCCATTCTGCTTGAAGTTCCCTTTCTTTCCCTTTGCCCTTTTCTTGAAACTAGTGGTATTTTCAATCATCAACACTTGATGCTTTTTTCTTGATTTCTACTTTCGCCGATTTCAGCATTACGAAGAGCTCGGGAATCGTTTTCGTCATCCCTTGCATCATAGTTCATCATGAAGTTCGAGTAACTTGGTGATGGTGACTAGAGAACTCTGCCAATCACTATCTTATCTGGAAGATTAACTCCCACTTGATTCAAGAGATTGTAGTACTCAGACAATCTAAGTACTTGCTCACTAGTTGAGCAATTCTCCTCCATCTTTTAGGCGAAGTATTTGTCAGAGGTCTCATACCTCTTGACAGAGGCATGAGTCTGAAATATCAATTTCATCTCATGGAACATCTCATATGTTTCGTGATGTTTCAAAAACATTTTTGTAGTCCTGGTTCTAAGCCATAAAGCATGGAGCACAAAACTATCAAGTAGTCATCTTATTGAGATAGCCAAACGTTCATAACGTCTGCATCTGCTCCTGCAATAGGTCTGTCACCTAGCGGTGCATCAAGGACATAATTCTTCTGTGCAGCAATGAGGATAAACCTCAGATCACGGACGAAGTCCGCATCATTGCTACTATCATCTTTCAACATAGTTTTCTCTAGGAACACATATAAAAACATAGGGAAGCAAAAACATAGGGAAGCAACAACGCGAGCTATTGATCTACGACATAATTTGCAAAATACTACCAGGACTAAGTTCATGATAAATTTAAGTTCAATTAATCATATTACTTAAGAACTCCCACTTAGATAGACATCCCTCCAATCATCTAAGTGATCACGTGATCCAAATCAACTAAACCATAACCGATCATCACGTGAAATGGAGTAGTTTTCAATGATGAACATCACTATGTTGATCATATCTACTATATGATTCACGCTCGACCTTTCGGTCTCAGTGTTCCGAGGCCATATCTGCATATGCTAGGCTCGTCAAGTTTAACCTGAGTATTCCGCGTGTGCAAAAGGCTTGCACCCGTTGTAGATGGACGTAGAGCTTATCACACCCGATCATCACGTGGTGTCTGGGCACGACGAACATTGGCAAAGGTGCATACTCAGGGAGAACACTTTTATCTTGAAATTTAGTGAGAGATCATATTATAATGCTACCGTCAACCAAAGCAAGATAAGATGCATAAAGGATAAACATCACATGCAATCAAAATATGTGACATGATATGGCCATCATCATCTTGTGCCTTTGATCTCCATCTATTGTTCTTGCAACTATTGCTATCGCATAGTGATAAAGTAAAGCAATTATTTGGTGCTGGCATCTTATGCAACAAAGAGACAACCATAAGGCTTCTGCCAGTTGCCGATAACTTGAACAAAACATGATCATCTCATAAAACAATTTATATCTCATCACGTCTTGACCATATCACATCACAACATGCCCTGCAAAAACAAGTTAGATGTCCTCTACTTTGTTGTTGCAAATTTTACATGGCTGCTACGGGCTGAGCAAGAACCGTTCTTACCTACGCATCAAAACCACAACGATAGTTTGTCAAGTTGGTGTTGTTTTAACCTTCGCAAGGACCGGGCGTAGCTATACTCGGTTCAACTAAAGTTGGAGAAACTGACACCCGCCAGCCACCTGTGTGCAAAGCACGTCGGTAGAACCAGTCTCGCGTAAGCGTACGCGTAATGTCGGTCCGGGCCACTTCTTCCAACAATACCGCCGAACCAAAATATGACATGCTGGTAAGCAGTATGACTTGTATCGCCCACAACTCACTTGTGTTGTACTCGTGCATATAACATCTACGCATAAAACCTGGCTCGGATGCCACTGTTGGGGAACGTAGTAATTTCAAAAAATTTCCTATGCACACGCAAGATCATGGTGATGCATAGCAACGAGCGGGGAGAGTGTGTCCACGTACCCTCGTAGACCGAAAGCGGAAGCGTTAGAACAACGCGGTTGATGTAGTCGTACGTCTTCACGGCCCGACCGATCAAGAACCGAAACTACGTCACCTCCGAGTTCTAGCACACGTTCAGCTCGATGACGTCCCTCAAACTCCGATCCAGCCGAGTGTCGAGTGAGAGTTCCGTCAGCACGACAGCGTGGTGACGATATTGATGTTCTACTGTCGCAAGGCTTCGCCTAAGCACCTCTACAATATTATCGAGGAGGGCTATGGTGGAGGGGGGCACCGCACACGGCTAAGAGATCCAAGTGATCAATTGTTGTTGTATTTAGAGGTGCCCCCTGCCCCCGTATATAAAGGAGCCAGGGGGAGGGGGTCGGCCGGCCAGGAGGGGCGCGCCAGGAGGAGTCCTCCTCCCACCGGGAGTAGGACTCCCCTCTTCCTTGTTGGAGTAGGAGAGAAGGAAAGAGGGGGAGAGGAGGAAGGAAAATGGGCTGCACCCCTTGTCCAATTCGGACCAGAGGGGGGCTGCGCGCCTCCTTCCTTTCGGCCTCTCTCCTCTGTTCCCGTATGGCCCAATAAGGTCCATATACTCCCTGGCGAATTCCGTAACTCTCTGGTACTCCGAAAAATACCCGAATCACTCGGAACCTTTCCGAAGTCCGAATATAGTCGTCCAATATATCGATCTTTACGTCTCAACCATTTCGGGACTCCTCGTCATGTCCCCGATCTCATCCGCTACTCCGAACTCCTTCGGTACATCAAAACACATAAACTCATAATATAACTGTCATCGAAACCTTAAGCGTGTGGACCCTACGGGTTCGAGAACAGTGTAGACATGACCGAAACATGTTTCCGGTCAATAACCAATAGCGGAACCTGGATGCACATATTGGCTCCCACATATTCTACGAAGATCTTTATCGGTCAAACCGCATAACAACATACGTTGTTCCCTTTGTCATCGGTATGTTACTTGCCCGAGATTCGATCGTCGCTATCTTAATACCTAGTTCAATCTCGTTACCGGCAAGTCTCTTTACTCGTTCCGTAATACATCATCCTGTAACTAACTCATTAGTTACAATGCTTGCAAGGCTTATAGTGACGTGCATTACCGAGTGGGCCCAGAGATACCTCTCCGACAATCGGAGTGACAAATCCTAATCTCGAAATACGCCAACCCAACAAGTACCTTCGGAGACACCTGTAGAGCACCTTTATAATCACCCAGTTACACTGTGACGTTTTGTAGCACACAAAGTGTTCCTCCGGTAAACGGGAGTTGCATAATCTCATAGTCATAGGAACATGTATAAGTCATGAAGAAAGCAACATCAACATACTAAACCATCGTGTGCTAAGCTAACAGAATGGGTCATGTCAATCACATCATTCTCCTAATGATGTGATCCCGTTAATCAAATAACAACTCATGTCTATGGTTAGGAAACTTAACCATCTTTGATTAACGAGCTAGTCAAGTAGAGGCATACTAGTGACACTATGTTTGTCTATGTATTCACACATGTATTATGTTTCTGGTTAATACAATTCTAGCATGAATAATAAACATTTATCATGAAATAAGGAAATAAATAATAACTTTATTATTGCGTCTAGGGCATATTTCCTTCATCCGGACCATTCCGGAACTCCTCGTGACATCCGGGATCTCATCCAGGACTCCGAACAACATTCGATAACTGCACACTAATTCCCATAAGAACTCTAGCGTCACCGAACCTTAAGTGTGCAGATCCTACGGGTTCAGGAATCATGCAGACATGACCGAGACAGCTCTCTGGCCAATAACCAACATCGGGATCTGGATACCCATGTTGGATCCCACATGTTCCATGATGATCTCATAAGATGAACCACTATGTCGGGGATTCAATCAATCCCGTATACAATTCCCTTTGTCAATCGGTACGTTACTTGCCCGAGATTCGATCGTCGGTATCCCAATACCTCGTTCAATCTCGTTATCGGCAAGTCACTTTACTCGTTCCGTAATGCATGATCCCGTGACTAGCTACTTAGTCACATTGAGCTCATTTTGATGATGCATTACCGAGTGGGCCCAGAGATACCTCTCCGTCACACGGAGTGACAAATCCCAGTCTCGATTCGTGCCAACCCAACAGACACTTTCGGAGATACCCGTAGTGCACCTTTATAGCCACACAATTAAGTTGTGATGTTTGGCACAACCAAAGCATTCCTACGGTATCCGGGAGTTGCACAATCTCATGGTCTAAGGAAATGATACTTGACATTAGAAAAGCTTTTAGCAAACGAACTACACGATCTTGTTCTATGCTTAGGATTGGGTCTTGTCCATCACATCATTCTCCTAATGATGTGACCCCGTTATTAATGACATCCAATGTCCATGGTCAGGAAACCATAACCATCTATTGATCAACGAGCTAGTCAACTAGAGGCTCACTAAGAACATGTTGTGGTCTATGTTTTCACACATGTATTACGGTTTCCAGTTAATACAATTATAGCATGAACAATAGACAATTATCATGAACAAGGAAATATAATAATAACCATTTTATTATTGCCTTTAGGGCATATTTCCAACACCTACCCTGTCAGATACGCCCTCTTCGTATGTGGGAATTTAATCCGTAAGGTCCACGGACTCTTCAGCACTTCTCCGGCACGATGCTTAAGGAGATATGGAAATTATTCTTCGGCACACGAAAACAGTGGCCGGATACTACAGAAGACATCGGTCTTGACTGCAATCACCCGGATACTCCGGTAAGTACTCCATACCCGAACACGGCCTAGTTAAATTATTCATGACAACATACTGATAAAATTCTATCCGGCCAGGGCTGGCTAAAAAAGGCGGAAAGAATTAGGTGTTCGGCTCCGCTTCCCGAGGATACTGCCGATCCGTTACTAACAAGGATGTTGGCTCTGGTGCCGTATCAAGTGTCGGCGGGGGAAGAAAAGGAGAGGAGCGATAGGTGAGGATACGGTCGTTGTAGTTGGTCTTGTACAGGGATACCCTCTTGGGGATCTTGAGTAGGCGTGACACTGTTGTGGTAGAGGAGGAGGCCAGGGAGGTGTGATCATGGCAGGATGTAGGCACAACAAGCCCACCATAACCATAGGCCTATCTAGCCACCCAGGTTTAGCCCCATACATGCCTTTACCACCGCCATGGTTGTAGAATCAGACTTAGTTGTAGCCTTTCACGATGACACCACTTGATCACCTTCTCGACTCAACTGGTCATATATAACCATCACTGGGGGCATGGTATGGTATCCTTTGTTGTTTCTGGCATGGGCAATAATGATGAGACGTATGGAGGGAGTGGGCGCGAGTTTGCAATGTCACTTGGCCGGAGTGGAGCGGGTTGTTATGTACCTACCTTTTCTATGAGCTATGGTACGGTGGTGGAGTAGAGTAGCCTTTCCTCTGACATCGACATTTGGGGCCATGCCACCTTCTATGGATCGTCGAACGTAGCCAACATGATTGTTCCTTTCAGATAAAAAAGGCTAAATAGTGACAAAGCATGTTTTAGAAAAATTGTAGTTGTGATGAAGTTTGAAATTGAAACTCACTACAATGTAGACAAATCGTTCTTGTTTCTCTCTCTCTCTCTCTCTCTCTCTCTCTCTCTCTCTCTCTCTCTCTCTCTCTCTCTCTCATCCTTCCCCTCCCATCTCGAATGACACATCTATTTTTTTAAACAAAGTTCTCAAAATAAACATCTTATTTGTGAAAAGTAGCAAATTTGCTAAATGATCAACACATCATTATCGCAAGAGCCTTAAGGTTGAGATTTATCATAATAAGGGGTGATCAAGAAAATATTGTGTTGCTAATGCTGATGTGCAATTAATCCTGCACTGGCAGTTCATGAAGCATTCTCGTAGATCTACCCAGCAAACCTTATCTGTTTTACATCTGAATTGTAGGTCCATGATCTGGTGCTTGTCCTTATAACAAGTGGGGCGGACTACGTGGCTTACTTCTATCATTCTGTTGCCCCCTCTTCGTTTTTATGCTTTCACCTAAGAAAAATAATAAATAATAGATTTATCATCTCAACATGCAAACAAACTATGTCAACAATCTATTTTCCAATAAAAACAAACGTCTAGTTTAAGTTCCACTTCTAAAGCATGGTTGATGTATTTTTTGTTTGTTTGCAAAATTGGTGCCTTATCATCTCTATCTCTATCTGCATTTCTATCTTCCATCTCTATCTTATATCTTCTATCTTCTACGTTTTGTCTTCTTATCCTTCTATCTTGTATCTCTATCTATCTTATATATTTTGTCTTCTTCTACTTCAACTTCTCTCTTCTGTCTCTATCTATCTTCTATATATCTCTAATATAAAGCCACACTTCCATCATCCATCTCACCACCCATCTATCTCAAAGAGAAAACTCGAAAGAAAGAAGTACCAAAAGAATTGGGAGAAAACAATTTTACGGATGAATACTTTTAATGCATGATGATTTCTGAATAAGTGATGAACATGTTTCGAATAAACTAAAAATTCTTTTATAAATATACGATAATAACGATAACATGATGGATACTTTTCAAAAATGCACTATAAACTTCTAAAAGACATGACGAGAAAAATTACAAGAACAAAAGGAAAGAAAAGGAAAAGAAGCAAAAGACAAAAACTGAAAAATAAGAAAGTAATAAGAAAAGGGAAACAAAAAAAGAAAATAGGAGCATAAAAAATGAAAATGAATTAAAAATAAAAATCATAAAAAGAGAATACATAACAATAAATGGGAAAAGGGAAAACCTAAAAAAAGAAAGAAGAAGAATGTGACCATTTTTCAGATACATGATGTCATTATCATAATACATGATAACAAATAATTAAATGATAGATCAACATTTTTAATACAAAAGAGAATTATTTAATACATGTTGGTGTTTTTCAAAATAGCTTGTTTTTTGAAAAAATTCCAATGATCATTTTAATAAGAAATGAAATATTACCTGACAAATATTTTTAGATACCACTGCACACACAAAAATAATATATGAAAAGAAATTTTAAATAGTTGATAAACAATTTTGAACACATGGAATGATTGAATTTTAAGAAAAGGAAAACAAAATAGGTAAAGAAACCCAAAAAATGGAAACCAAGTATAAAAAATAAAATAAAATCATAAAATAAATAATAAAATAAAAATAATTACAATATAACAAGGAAGAAAAAAACAATAAGAAAACCGCTGAAAAACAAGTGCTACGAACCAAGCCCTACGAACGGGTAAAACCGAATAACTGTTTCCTCGGCCCAACGTGGAGTGTGGTAGGGGAGCGCTTGTTCGGAATAGCAACAGGCGATATATAGAAATGGGCACGCTTATGTCTCCTGAAGCAGGTACCAGATTGGTCCGGCCCATTTCGGCCCAAACCCATTCAAATTTCTCTCTCCTGTTTTCCTTTTCATGTTCTTGTAGTCGTTTTTTTCTTTATTTTTTACCTTTTCTTGTGTCCCAAATATTCTGAATGTATCTATTATAGAATTACTTTATATTAAAAGTTAAAAATATTAATCTGGCATTTGGAAAAAATTAAACATGTATAGAAATTTTTGTCCTCTTTAATTAAAAAACTGTAAAATGTATACATCAAAAAGATAAGATTGAAATAGTCTTAACTATTTATTTGAAAAATGTAAATATTTATATAAAAACGTTTTTGATGTATACAAAAAATTAATAATGTTTATGGGAAAAGTAGACATAAACAAATATATGTCTAGAAGATGTTAATAATGTATTCGAAATATTAAACAAGTCTATATAAAATGTTCCTGATGTATACGCAAAATATAAAATGTTTATGGGAAAAGTAGACATTAAAAATATATGTTTTAACATTGAAATAATTTAATTTAAATAGTAATCATTAATTGAAAAATAATCATGTTTATGGAAAAAGGTAGACATAAAAATATTAGTTTTCAGAAATATTAATCTTGTATTTGGGAAATGTTAAATGTGCACATAAAAAATATTTCTGATGTATACAATAAATGTTGGATGTGTATGTAAGAAGGTTGACATCATAAGAAAGAAAAGGAAAAAAATAGTGAAAACCAAGAACAGAAACAAAAGAAGAAAGAAGAAAACCAGTAAAACCATGAAAGAAAAGAAGAAAATCATGAAAGAAACAAATAAAACCGCAAAAAAGAAAGAAATATAAAAAACCAAGTGAAACGGCGAACAAAGAAAAGATAACAAAAAAGAAGAAGAAAACCATACCAGTAAGCGAGCAAGCAACCAAAGCAAATGGGCTGGCCTATATGTGAGTCCTACAGACGAGACATATATTAAGCTCTCTATAAGCGAGATTAGCGTTCACATAAAGCAATTGCGGGTTTCGTATGAAAGTATCATAGTTACCAGGCCATTGGGCATACCATAGCCTAATAGGCTCAAACACAGGGCCTACCTTGTCCCATCATACCAAGTTGTCGTGAGTGTCGTCCTAGTGAAACTCCAAGCTGCTACTTGTTTCTCGCCACTTGTCGTGCCCCTTGTCAGCTTGAGCTCGCTCGTCGCCAACCAATGAGCGCACCGGACCCCGGCGCCGATGTCCCACCACCTGGTTGCGTGCTATTAGGTCAGTGAGCAGGGATGTGTACTTGTTAATACTGTGAATTGTATGTTGCTTCCTCTCCCCTTCTCCGCCGACTTTGCTCTCTTCCCTCTGAAGGTAATATGCCTTAGAGGCAATAACAAAGTTGTTATTTTATATTTCCTTATTCATGGTAAATGTTTATTATTCATGCTAGAATTGTATTGATCAGAAACCTAAATACATGTGTGAATACATAAACAAATACTGTGTCCCTAGTAAGCCTCTACTAGACTACCTCATTGATCAAAGATAGTTAAGGTTTCCTAACCATAGGCATGTGTTGTCATTTGATAACAGGATCACATCATTAGGAGAATGATGTGATGGACAAGACCTATCCATTAGCTTAGCATAATGATCGTTCAGTTTTATTGCAATTGCTTTCTTCATGTCAAATACATATTCCATCAACTATGAGATTATGCAACTCCCGGATACCGGAGGAATACCTTGTGTGCTATCAAACGTCACAACGTAACTGGGTGATCATAAAGATGCTCTGCAGGTATCTACGAAGGTGTTTGTTGAGTTGGCATAGATCGAGATTAGGATTTGTCACTCAGAGTATCGGAGATGTATCTCTGGCCCTCTTGGTAATACACAAGCTTGCAAGCAAATGACTAAGGAGTTGGTCACGAGGTGATGTATTAAGGAATGGGCAAAGAGACTTGCCGGTAACGAGATTGAACTAGGTATAGAGATGCCGACGATCGAATCTCGAGCAAGTAACATACCGTTGGACAAAGGGAATTACGTATGTTGTCATAACGGTTCGACCGATAAAGATCTTCGTAGAATATGCAGGAACCAATATGGACATCCAGGTTCCGTTATTGCTTATTGACCGGAGAGGTGTCTCGGTCATGTCTACATAGTTCTCGAACCCATAGTGTCCGCACGCTTAACGTTCATTGACGATATAGTATTATATGAGTTATGTGATTTGTTGACCGAATGTTGTTCGGAGTCCCCGATGAGATCACGGACATGACGAGGAGTCTCGAAATGGTTGAGAGGTAAATATTGAGATATAGGACGATGGTATTCGGACACCGAAAGTGTTTCGGAGGGTACCGGGTACTTATTAGGTCACACGAAAGGAGTTTCGGGCACCCCCGGCAAAGATATGGGCCTTATGGGCCAAGAGAAGGAACACACCAGCCTACAAGGGGCTGGTTCGCCCCTATAAAGGTGGCCCTATGTGGAGGAGAAGGAAAGATGGGAGGGAAAGGAAAGTGTGGAGTAGGACTCCCCCTTCCTTCCCTCTCCCCCCTCTTTCCTCCCCCCTTCTTCATACAAGTAGGGGGGCGCACGAGGGCAGGCGCCCTAGGGCCGGCGGCCAGCCCCTTGGGGTGCACCCTGTTTGCCCTAGGCTGCCTCCTGCCCCCTCCCACAAATATATATGTTGGGAGGGGGTGCCACACAGGGACACAACATTGTCTTAGCTATGTGCGGCGCCCCCGTCCACCGTACTCCCTCGGCCATATTTTCGTAGTGCTTAGGCGAAGCCCTGCGGAGATCACATCACCATCACCGTAACCACGCCGCCATGTTGTCGGAACTCATCTACTACCTCACCGTCTTGCTGGATCAAGAAGGAAGAGGACGTCACCGAGCTGAACATGTGCAGAACATGGAGGTGTCGTGCGTTCGGTATTCGATCGATTGGATCGCGAAGAAAGTTTGACTACATCAACCGCGTTGTGAAACGCTTCCGCTTACGGTCTACGAGGGTACGTAGACATACTCTCCCCCTCGTTTCTATGCATCTCCATGGATAGATCAGTGCATGTGTGTAGATTTTTTTTGTTTTCCATGCATCGATTTCCTATAGTGGCATCATGAGCCAGGTCTATGCATAAATGATATGCATGAGTAGAACACAAAGAGTTGTGGGCAGTGATAGTCATACTGCTTACCTCCAACGTCTTATTTTGATTCGGTGGTTCGGTGGTATTATGGGATGAAGCGGCCCGGACCAACCTTACATGTCCACATACATGAGACCGGTTTCACCGACTGACATGCAACTAGTTTTGCATAAAGGTGGTTGGCGAGTGTCTGTTTCTCCTACTTTAGTTGAATCAAATTTTACTACGGCCGGTCATTGAAGAAGGTTAAAACAACAAACTTGACGAATCACCGTTGTGGTTTTTTCCGTAGGTAGGAACAGTTCTTGCTAGAAACCCGTAGCAGCCACGTAAAACATGCAACAACAAAGTAGATGACGTCTAACTTGTTTTTGCAGGGTATGTTGTGATGTGATATGGTCAAGACATGATGTGATATACGTTATTTTATGAGATGATCATGTTTTGTAAGATATCAGGCAACCATCAGGAGTCTTATGGTTGTCTCTTTATTCTATGAAATGCAAACACCATGTAATTGCTTTACTTTATCGCTATGAGTTAACAATACTTGTAGACGCAATAGTTGGCGAGATGACCACAACGCAACGATGGAGATCAAGGTGTCGAGACGGTGACAATGGAGATCATGAGATGCTTTGGAGATGGAGATCAAAAGGACAAGATGATGATGGCCATATCATGTCACATATTTTAATTGCGTGTGATGTTTATCTTATATGCATCTTATTTTGCCTAGAACGATGGTAGCATTATAAGATGATCCCTTCACTAAATTTCAAGGTAAAAGTATTCTCCCTGAGTGCACCGTTGCTACAGTTCATCGTTTCGAGACACCACGTGATGATCGGGTGTGATAGACTCTACGTTCACATACAACGGGTGTAAGACAGTTTTGCACACGAAGAATACTTGGGTTAAACTTGACGAGGCTAGCATGTTGATGTCTGCTAGAACTACGTCAGTATTTCCCCAAAGAGGAAGGGATGATGCAGTATAGCGACGGTAGGTATTTCCCTCAGTGATGAGACTAGGGTTATCGAACCAGTAGGAAAACCTCCACACACCACGTAAACAGCACCTGCACACAAATAACAAATACTCGCAACCCAACATGTAAAAGGGGTTGTCAATCCCTTTTGGGTACGGCACCTCAAGTAGGCAAATAACGTGAGGTAAAAGTGCTAGATAAGATAAATAGATCGCAGAACAAATAAATTGCAGAAAGGTATTTTTGTATTTTTGTTTTAATAGATCTGAAAATAAATGCAAGAGAAAATAGATCGCAAAGGCAAATATGATGAAAAGAGACCCGGGAGCCGTAGGTTTCACTAGTGGTCTCGAGAAAAATAGCAAACGGTGGGAAAACAATTACTATTAGGCAATTGATAGAACTTCGAATAATCATGACGATATCCAGGCAATGATCATTATATAGGCTTCACGTCCAAGATTGGTAGACCGACTCCTGCCTGCATCTACTACTATTACTCCATACATCGACCACTATCCAGCATGCATCTAGTGTATTAAGTTCATGAGAAAACGGAGTAATGCAATAAGAACGATGACATGATGTAGACGAGATCCGTTTATCTATTGCGGCAGATATAGATCTCATCTTGTTATCCTTAGTAGCAACAATACATACGTGTCAGTTCCCCTTCTGTCACTGGGATCAAGCACCATAAGATAGAACCCACTACAAAGCACCTCTTCCCATTGCAAGATAAATAGATCAAGTTGGCCAAACAAAACCCAAAATATCGAAGAAGAAATATGAGGCTATAAGCAACCATGCATATAAGAGATCAAAGAAGACTCAAATGACTTTCATGGATAAAAACATAGATCTGATCATAAACTCAAAGTTCAGCAGATCCCAACAAACACACCGCCAAAAGACTTACATCATATGGATCTCCAAGAGACCATTGTATTGATAATCAAGAGAGAGAGAGAGAGGAAGCCATCTAGCTACTAAATATGGACCCATAGGTCTACGAAGAACTACTCACGCATCATAGGAGAGGCACCAATGGAAGTGGTGAACCCCTCCATGACGGTGTCTAGATTAGATCTGGTAGTTCTGGCTCTACGGCGGCTGGATCAATATTTCATCGACTCTCCTAGGGTTTCTGGAAATTTTGGGTATTTATCGGTTTGGGGGGCACCCGAGGTGGGCACAACCCCCAGGGCGCGCCTGGGCCTCCTGGCCCGCCCTGGCGGGTGCTGCTCCCCTCGAGCAGCCCCTCAGGTCCTTCCTTGGCCCATGGGCTTTCTTCTAGCCCAAAAATGTCCTCCAGGAGTTGCCTTGTGTTTGGACTCCATTTGATATTGATTTCTTGCGATGTAAAAAACATGCAGAAAACATCAGCTGGCACTGGGCACTATGTCAATAGGTTAGTACCAAAAATTGATATAAAATGACTATAAAATGATTTTAAAACATCCAAGAATGATAATATAATAGCATGGAACAATAAAAAATTATAGATACGTTGGAGACGTATCACATGTACAGACATGGCCTCGGAACACTGGAGACCGAAAGGTCGAACGTGAATCATATAGTAGATATGATCAACATACAGATGCTCACCATTGATGACTACCCCATCTCACATAATGATCAGACATGGGTTAGTTGATTTGGATCACGATCACTTAGATAATTTGAGGGATGTTTATTTAAGTCAGAGTTCATTATTAATTTCATTAATTTAACTTAAGTTATCATGAACTTAGTCCTGATAGTATTTGCAAATCTATGTTGTAGATCAATAGCTCGCGATATAGCTCCCCTATTTTTGATATGTTCCTAGAGAAAAATAAGTTGAAAGATGATAGTAGTAAAGATGCGGGCTGGTCCGGGATTTGAGGATTATCCTCATTGCTGCACAAAATAATTATGTCCTTGATACACCACTAGGTGACAGACCTATTGCAGGAGCAGATACAGAAGTTATGAATGTTTGACAAGCTCGGTATGATGACTACTTGATAGTTTAGTGCGCCATGCTTTACGGCTTAGAACTGGGACTTCAAAAACATTTTGAATGCCAAGGAGCATATGAGATGTTCCTATCTAAATTTGTTGTTCATGCCTTATTATCATCAAATATGATTTTTTTTCAGTTTATGTGGTCCAACATATTAATAAAGTGCCAAGTTTCAATTCTTCTTTTCTAGTGTTTTTGTTTCCATGGATATTAAGATTTTGCACTATCGAGAAACATTCAAGAAAAAATATGAAGATAAGTTTCATGTCAGAGGAGACCAAAGGGACCAAACCAGGGGACCTGGAGTGGCCCGAGAGGCACATGTGCCTAGAACACCTAGTAGGGTTCCTGGGCCCAGCTGGCCCATGGATTACAATAATAATAATAATAATAATAATAATAATAACAATAATAATAATAATAATAATAATAATAATAATAATAATAATAATATATGCTATGTTCCCTTTTGTATATATGTTGAGAGGCTAAGCCTATTCTTTATTCCGTGCATGTTAGGTGAAAGCATAAATGACTATGGGAGCAATAAGGTCAAAAGCGTCCAAGAAGGCTACATAGACCCCCCTTGGTATAAGAGAAGAAATTTAAAATGTCCCCAATATTGGTTAGTTGACATAATTACTATGCATGGCCTTCTCCCACATGCATGCTTTTTTTGCGAAATTCCCACATGCATGCTCACGCCACAGAAAATAGTACGCCAATCATTCATTTTGTTTCTATGCTCTCCTTTATTTTTGCAATGTATAACTCATCATAGTCAGGCTTAGTGACATATCCTTGGTTCTTAGGTGCTTGCGACCTAAGTGACTAGATATTCGGCTGGTGCTCTTATATTTACCTTGCAAATTAATTTTGCAATCTCCCGAAGGGCATCATTATCCTTGTGAAAAGAACATAACAATTGCACATCCTATGAGTTAGGTTCTTTGATGGTATCATAATGACGACAAGAATGTATCATGAGCATAACAACTAAGATTAATATCCCAATCAGAACATCTTGCTCAAATGGCTACCAAGGTCAAAAACAAATGGAGAGGATTGATAAATCAAATTAGTGAATGAGATTAAAACACCGAAACAATCTGGCAGTCTTGTTGCTTCTACAAGCTAAGACGAAAACACTATGAGAAACTCTAGCAAAGTTGCCATATGTCTCCGATTACCATAATAACTTCCAATATGGTGATCTTGGACCATAATGGCATGCTAGCAGTGTTGCCAAATGGGTTTTCGTCGGCATAATTTATGGAGCTCGCTCCATAAATTGGAGCTCGCTAGATGGGTGTTGATTTGGCCCTAAAATGGCATGTTAGCATTGTCGCCAGATAGAGCTTACTCCATAAATGGCCTTGTAGCCTCCATATTTGGAAGTTGGGGAGATCCAAAAATGGACTTAGCTCCATACCCAACCGCTAGTGGGTAGGGAGGTGATACGTCTCCAACATTTCTATAATTTTTATTGTTCCATGCTACTATATTATCTGTTTCGAATGTTTTATATGCATCAGTATGCTATTTTATATTATTTTTGGGACTAAGCTATTAACCTAGAGCCTAGTGCCAGTTTCTTAGTTTTCCTTGTTTTTGAGCTTCGTAGAAAAGGAATACCAAATGGAGTCCAAACGGAATAAAACTTCATAATGATTTTTCTTGGACCAGAAGACACCCAGGAGACTTGGAGTGCAAGTCAGAAGCGCCACGTGTTGGGGAACGCAGTAATTTCAAAATTTTCCTACGGTCACGCAAGATCTATCTAGGTGATGCATAGCAACAGGGGAGAGTGTGTCCATGTACCCTCGTAGACCGAAAGCGGAAGCGTTATGTAACGCGGTTGCTGTAGTCGAACGTCTTCGCGATCCAACCGATCAAGTACCAAACACTCGGCACCTCCACAATCTGCACACGTTCATCTCGGTGATGTCCCTCGAACTCTAGATCTAGTTGAGGCCAAGGGAGAGTTCCGTCAGCACGACGGCGTGGTGACGGTGTTGATGAAGTTACCGGTGCAGGGCTTCGCCTAAGCACTACGACGATATGACCGAGGTGTAAATCTGTGGAGGGGGGCACCACACACGGCTAAAAGATCAACTTGCTCAACTTGTGTGTCTATGGGGTGCCCCCCTCTCCTGTATATAAAGGAGTGGAGGAGGGGGCCGGCCGGCCTCAAGGGGCGCGCCCTAACGGGGGGAATCCTACTCCTAGTAGGAGTAGGTTCCCCCTTTCCTAGTCCAACTAGGCGGGGAAGGAAGGAGGGGAAGAAGGGAAGGAAAGGGGGGCGCCCCTAGTACAATTTGGTTTGGGCTAGGGGGGGGGGCACCTTGGCCTGCCTTCTCTCTTCCTCCACTTGGCCCATGAGGCCCAATAACCCCCCGGGGGGTTCCGATAACCCCCCCGGTACTCCGGTTTTATCCCAAACTTCACTACAAGAAATATGTGAACTAGTGACCTTCTGTTAGTGACCCTGGAAGAATTGGTCATAGATCTATGACCATTTGAGACTAATTGGTCAAAAGCTGTTCGGGGGCCTCCAAACCCTAAACCATTGCGACCATTTAGGTCAGAAAGGTCGTAATTTCCTTACACGAAATGGTCACAAAGCAAATAGTGCAGGTCCGCTGCCTTATTTCTAGTTGTTAACGACCAATATATATGGTCATAGCCTTATAGATTGTGGTGGGTTGTGATGACTAGGCGCCATCTCATCAGTTTTGCCTATGTGTCATGTCCATGTGTCAATTTTTGCCCAAGGTTGTGAAGCAACCTATATTTCTATTATTCCAAAAATTCCCAAAAAATCACATAAATTGTTTGGATCATATGTTCATCAAATATGTCAAAAACCTTCCTTGCCTAGTTCAGAAATAACACAACAATATTCATTTTCCTATTCTGTTCAGAGCAGCACTTTGTGAAGGAAGTGTTATTTATATATTCTTGATTTCCCTAAAAAATTGTGAAGACATTCTTCTTAGTATATGATCATCCTCAGCCAAAACTCACGCCCATTGGCCATGTGCATTTCCTGTACCGCTAATCAAACACTTGGCTGCTAATTCATGTTTGAGCATAGTTCCGTCTCCTCATGAGAATCTTATGTTATAATTTTCTTCCTAGCACCTACCTGGGGAGTTCCAAACCCACTAGACATGCCTAGGCCGCCCAGAACGCATGGCAAAGCCACGGTCACCCGGTGACCACGCGGCGGCATGCGAGCGTATGCGCTCTAGAGTTGGGGCCCTCGGCCACCGTCCAAACCTCGATGTCTCGCCATCAAACCATGTATTTCTGATTAAACAGATACTTATTTACCTAGAAATGATTTTTGGAAAAAATAAAGAGCAAACTATGAGGCACCTGCAATTAAAATTTGACCCGCTTCCAACTGAATCCACGGGAATTTGTCTTTTTCACCAGAGGTGGATCAAAACTTTTGACACCCAACCATTTTGACAATTGTGAATTATATATGGCCTAGTATTTTATAAAATTGATTAGGTCCAATTTTGCAACAAATATATGGTAGGTCCTTCACAAAAAAACTGATTTTGGGCACTCGAAAAAATGGAAAATGAATTTTTCATCCAAAGAAAATGAAAAGTTCCTTAGGCAACATTGTTTGTCATTCCAAGATGCACCCTTGTGCACAATATGAGATCATTTGAACAAACTATGCCATGAATGTGGCCATAAGATCGATCATTTGGCTTGAAAGCCATGAATCTTCACGCATGATAGCTCATTTCTGAGAACACTTTTTAAAAATAATTACCGTATTACAAGTTCGTTATTTTTCCTGGAAACTTGGTCACATATAATGACACAATGCGAAGGTTTTCCAATTTTTTGATTTTTTTTTGAATTTTTTATGCCCGTTTCAAAATGCGGTGAAAATGGTGGCTTGACCGTTCCTAGCTAGTGGTTGAATCTTGGAATTTTTTTGGTGTTTCTCTGATTAAATAGATACTTATGTACCTATAAATGATTTTTGGAAAAAATAGAGCAAACTACGAGGTAGCTACAGTTCAAATTTGACCCGCTTCCAACCGAATCAACAACAATTTGTCTTTTTCACGAGAGGTGGATCAAATTTTTTTACACCCAACCATTTGGTCAATTGTGCATTAGAAATGGCCTAGTATTTTATAAAATTGATTTGGTCCATTTTTGCAACAATTATTTGGTAGTTCCTTCACAAAAAAACCTCCTTTTGGGCACTCGGAAAATGGAAAATGAATTTTCCGTGCAAATAAAATGAAAACTTCCTTAGGCTATGTTGTTTGGAATTCCAAGATGCACCCTTGTGCACAATATGAGAGCATTTGAACAAACTATGCCATGAATGTGGCCATAAGATTGATCATTTGGCTTGAAAGCCATGAATCTTCACGCATGATAGCTCATTTCTGAGAACACTTTTTTAAAATAATTACCGTATTAAAATTTTATTATTTTTCCTGGAAACTTGGTCACATATAATGACACAATGCGAAGTTTTTCCAATTTTTTGATTTTTTCTGAATTTTTTTATGCCCGTTTCAAAATGCGGTCAAAACGGCGGGCTTGATCGTTCCTAGCTAGTGGTTGAATCTTGGAATTTTTTTGGTGTTTCTATGACTAAATAGATACTTATGTACCTATAAATGATTTTTGGAAAAAATAGAGCAAACTACGAGGTAGCTATAGTTCAAATTTGACCCGCTTCCAACTAAATCAATGGCAATTTGTCTTTTTCACGAGAGGTGGATCAAAACTTTTTACACCCAACCATTTGGTCAATTGTGCATCAAAAATGGCCTAGTATTTTATAAAATTGATTTGGTCCATTTTTGCAGCAATTATTTGGTAGTTCCTTCACAAAAAAACCTCCTTTTAGGCACTCAGAAAATGGAAAATGAATTTTCCATGCAAAGAAAATGAAAACTTCCTTAGGCAACATTGTTTGGAATTTCAAGATGCACCCTTGTGCACAATATGAGATCATTTGAACAAACTATGCCATGAATGTGGCCATAAGATTGATCATTTGGCTTGAAAGCCATGAATCTTCACGCATGATAGCTCATTTTTGAGAACACTTTTTTAAAATAATTACAGTGTTACAAGTTTATTATTTTTCCTGGAAACTTGGTCACATATAATGACACAATGCGAAGGTTTTCCAATTTTTCAACTTTTTTTGAATTTTTTATGCCCGTTTCAAAATGCGGTCAAAACGGCGGGCTTGACCGTTCCTAGCTAGTGGTTGAATCTTGGATTTTTTGGTGTTTCCCTGATTAAATAGATACTTATGTACCTAGAAATGATTTTTGGAAAAAATAAAGAGCAAACTACGAGGTAGCTACAGTTCAAATTTGACCCGCTTCCAGCTGAATCAGCGGCAATTTGTGTTTTTCACGAGAGGTGGATCAAAAGTTTTTACACCCAACCATTTGGTGAATTGTGCATTAAACATGGCCTAGTATTTTATAAAATTGATTTGGTCCATTTTTGCAACAATTATTTGGTATTTCCTTCACAAAAAAACCTCCTTTTGGGCACTCGGAAAATGGAAAATGAATTTTCCGTGCAAATAAAATGAAAACTTCCTTAGGCAACATTGTTTGGAATTCCAAGATGCACCCTTGTGCACAATATGAGAGCATTTGAACAAACTATGCCATGAATGTGGCCATAAGATTGATCATTTGGCTTGAAAGCCATGAATCTTCATGCATGGTAGCTCATTTCTGAGAACACTTTTTTAAAATAATTACCGTATTAAAAGTTTATTCTGGAAACTTGGTCACATATAATGACACAATGCGAAGTTTTTCCAATTTTTTGATTTTTTCTGAATTTTTTATGCCCGTTTGAAAATGCGGTCAAAACGGCGGGCTTGATCGTTCCTTGCTAGTGGTTGAATCTTGGATTTTTTTGGTGTTTCTATGACTAAATAGATACTTATGTACCTATAAATGATTTTTGGAAAAAATAGAGCAAACTACGAGGTAGCTACAGTTCAAATTTGACCCGCTTCCAACTGAATCAATGGCAATTTGTCTTTTTCACTAGAGGTGGATCAAAACTTTTTACACCCAACCATTTGGTCAATTGTGCATTAAAAATGGCCTAGTATTTTATAAAATTGATTTGGTCCATTTTTGCAACAATTATTTGGTAGTTCCTTCACAAAAAAACCTCCTTTTAGGCACTAAGAAAATGGAAAATGAATTTTCCATGCAACGAAAATGAAAACTCCCTTAGGCAACATTGTTTGGAATTTCAAGATGCACCCTTGTGCACAATATGAGATCATTTGAACAAACTATGCCATGAATGTGGCCATAAGATTGATCATTTGGCTTGAAAGCCATGAATCTTCACGCATGATAGCTCATTTCTGAGAACACTTTTTAAAAATAATTATAGTATTACAAGTTTATAATTTTTCCTGGAAACTTGGTCACATATAATGACACAATCCGAAGGTTTTCCAATTTTTCAACTTTTTTTGAATATTTTATGCCCGTTTCAAAATGCGGTCAAAACGGCGGGCTTGACCGTTCCTAGCTAGTGGTTGAATCTTGGATTTTTTTGGTGTTTCTCTGATTAAATAGATACTTATGTACCTAGAAATGATTTTTGGAAAAAATAAAGAGCAAACTACGAGGTAGCTACAGTTCAAATTTGACCCGCTTCCAGCTGAATCAGCGGCAATATGTGTTTTTCACGAGAGGTGGATCAAAAGTTTTTACACCCAACCATTTGGTGAATTGTGAATTAAACATGGCCTAGTATTTTATAAAATTGATTTGGTCCATTTTTGCAACAATTATTTGGTATTTCCTTCACAAAAAAACCTCCTTGTGGGCACTCGGAAAATGAAAAATGAATTTTCCGTGCAAATAAAATGAAAACTTCCTTAGGCAACATTGTTTGGAATTCCAAGATGCACCCTTGTGCACAATATGAGAGCATTTGAACAAACTATGCCATGAATGTGGCCATAAGATTGATCATTTGGCTTGAAAGCCATGAATCTTCACGCATGGTAGCTCATTTCTAAGAACACTTTTTTAAAATAATTACCGTATTAAAAGTTTATTATTTTTCGTGGAAACGTGGTCACATATAATGACACAATGCGAACTTTTTCCAATTTTTTGATTTTTTCTGAATTTTTTATGCCCGTTTCAAAATACGGTCAAAACGGCGGGCTTGATCGTTCCTAGCTAGTGGTTGAATCTTGGAATTTTTTTGGTGTTTCTATGACTAAATAGATACTTATGTACCTATAAATGATTTTTGGAAAAAATAGAGCAAACTACGAGGTAGCTACAGTTCAAATTTGACCCGCTTCCAACTGAATCAATGGCAATTTGTCTTTTTCACGAGAGGTGGATCAAAACTTTTTTCACCCAACCATTTGGTCAATTGTGCATTAAATATGGCCTTGTATTTTATAAAATTGATTTGGTCCAATTTTGCAACACTTATTTGGTAGGTCCTTCACAAAAAACCTCATTTGGGGCACTCAAAAAATGGAAAATGATTTTTTGTGTAAAGAATATAAAAAATCCCTTTGTCGATACTATTTACTATTCCAAGATGTAAACTTTTGCAGAGTATAAAGAACTCATTTTGAACAAATATAAAGAATATAAAGAATATCATTTGACAAATATTTGGTAGGTCTTTTACAAAAAAGAACTCATTTTGAGCACTAAAAATGGAAAATGATTTTTTCGTGACCTATTTAAAAGGTCATAAAGTCTTCAAATTGTTTGTTGCGTTCTGATTGGTCTATAGGCATATCACGCGGATCATGCATCAGACACCGTCGGATGCTCTTGGATCCAACGGCGGACCTCATCCCCTTACCCTCTCACCCACGTAGCCCTCTCACCCCCCTCACCCATGCAGCCCCCACTCCCCACCGTTCCAACCCTAGCCCCCATGCCCCCACTCTCCCGCACCCGCACCCGCTCGCCAAACCCTAGCTGCCGCCACCGCCCCCGCACCATGGCCATCGACGACGAGGAGCCCGAATCCCCATGCCTCCCAAGCGTCATGGCGACCGAGCTCTGGATCCGGTCTAGGGCGCCGCCATCATGCAACAGCACCACCAGCTGGACCAGTGGCTCGCCGGCAGCATGGGCGGGGTGCACGCGTCCTCCAGCGCCATCCGCAACTGTCTCACATCGCTAGGCCCAAACCCAAACCCAAACCAGCCGCCTCTCTCCTGGCTCCCTCCCCCGGCGCAAACCAGCCCCCGCCGGTGACCTTGCCGCCGTGCTCCGCCCTCCGCCCTCCGCCATCCTCTTCCCCTCCCCCACCTCGTCCCCTCGCCTTCTCGCCCGAATGGAGCAACAGGTGAGGCGGCGGCCAGATCCGCCCCGCCGTAGGCGACGGAGGCACTCGAGGGCGGCTGCGTCTCCCCAGCCGTCATCCACCGCGACTTCAACTGCAGCATCGTCCTCATCGTCCACATCGACTTCCGTAGAAGATCCATCCCATGTGCATCTGTTCTCCTTCTTCCTCGCCCCGTTGCCGCCGACCGTGCGCTCTCGGGCCATGCAGGGCTCGCGTTATTGACTGCTCGCTATTGTGGTTCTGCATCGCCTTGCGTTTGTGGTTGTGGATCCTTGGATCGAGCGGAGCGGCGGGTGTGACTGCTCGCTTCGTCTCCTCTATCGGGCGGCGCATCCATTCCGGCGGCCGTTGTGGCCAGTGCGGCCGCGCGCGCCTCTTTTGGGTGATTTCGCTAGCGGAATGGCTGAATGAATCTAGCCGGGGAACTGAAATGCGTGGGGGTTTGAGGTATATGCTATTGTTAGGCATTTGTTTCACATGGATGCTAGCGCCATGAAGCCTGCACCATACGGAATCTATTGTTCATTTATGTGGCCTTGATTTGCACAGTATTATTCGTTTTCTCCTGCACCTGCACCTAGTTGTTTGACTTGTCCAGCTGCTCGTAAGCATCTATGTCAACCCTTCACCAACACCTTACACCTGAACTAAGTATATTATAATCTAGAGCCTCTCAATTTAAATACTTACCATGCCTTCCATGAATCATGATATGCTGCCCCTTATTTGCAATCTTAAAAATAATACTTGTGCACCTGGCCATTTTATTCATGCTTATAAGTTGTTTTATAGCGAGCACTTCCTGCAAATTTTTTGTAAAGCTACATTTACTAAATTTAGATTGCTAGGATCTTGTTTTGCTGATATTTTGCTTTCCATGTGAATGGGTTTCCAGAGTGTGCTGATTGAACCAACCAGTGGCAACACAGGCATTGGGCTGGCCTTTATAGCTGCTGCCAAGGGTGTAGCATAATTTAGGCTTGTATTGTTTTCTGTACACAGATTATGTAAGTAGAGTCTCATATATTAACGGTTTCTGCCAAGGAAACAACCAAGTCACTAGCCTTGCTTATTAATTTATGGTTTCTGAAAAAGTTTGCTAGTCTCACTTATTTCATGGTTGCTATAAATCATCCGTCTTGTACTATCTTTTAGCACGCGCTGTTGATTGGTTGATTAACATTGATACTCCCAGTCCGGCTGAACCTGGCAGCTCGAGAGCTGGGAACTGAACCGGAACCTGAACTAGTACTTAGTAGTTAGTAGTTTTGTAATTAGAGCTGGAAATATTTGACCTCCCAGTGTAGCACAGTACATTGTCCGTCCGTCCGGCTGAGGCGTGTCATCATGGGGACTGGCTGCTCGAGAGAGGATGATGATAAGGTTCCTGTGATCGTTGATTTGTTAATATAGTTTGACCTAGTGACTTGGCCAGCAACCAACCAGCATGCTGGTTACTCATGTTTTCCTTATTTTTTTACAAGAGCTTGCTTTGAAGAATGTCTAGTATTCAGTTTGTACCTCACCTAGTATATGTGCTGCTCAACATTCAACCTGCTTTACTCCGCTTATGCGATTCTGCTAAGTTTGTAGAAGAAGCAGCCGAAACTAGTGTTGCATCCTAGTACTAGCTTAAACCCTGAGATGCTTTGTTTGTTTTCTAGATAGATAGATTGCTTGTTCATCTGGGCTTCTGATGTGCTGTGCTTATGTGTTATGCTTGCAGCTGCCAACCTCTTCCTGTGGTCCAAGCCGGCGCCCGGAGCTGGCGAACGCGGCGATACTGTCAATGACGACTGGCTCATGGGACAACGACGACACTGTCCAGCGCCAACACCGTCACCATCGTCGGCCGTGTGTTCCGGCCGGCTAGGAGGTAGCCGGCACCCTAGAGGCCCCGAAGCCACTTCGTGGAGTATGGGTTCGTGCTGGACGGAGACGGGAGTGTCATCGATGAGGTGTTGCGGCTTTACTTCTATGCTTTCGATTATTGTTCTCTGTGCAAACTAGTGGCTTGATTTCCCATTTTGTTTGCCAAATCTGAAGGTACTGGTGGTGCCTATGCTGTCTACGAGATCCTACACCCAAGAGGATGTGGTGGAGCTCCAGTGTAGAGCTACTTATTTGATTCATTTGAAAAGATAAGTAATTTTTTTCATTAACAGAAACTTCTCATCTCTTTTCTTCTTTTTTCCTCTCTTCTCTTCTCATTGCTGTTGTTAAGTTAGGACTTGCTGCTGATGATTTCTATTGTTAGGCATCATGATTGCTTATTTTAGTGTAGGACTTGCTGCTATTGCTGTCATATTCATACTGTATTTTCCAAAGTTCGATAGCATGTCGTCCTTAGGATAAGTCGTTGATAAAAAATGGACTAAATTAAAGCACTCCCAGGACTTGATGCTGTTGTTATTGACCTGCTGCTGTTGTTACTGAGCTTTAACCTTTGTTTAAGCTTTCTTGTTCTTGCAATTACTAGTTGTGATAATTGTATGGTGATACGAATGCCTCTGCAGGACAATATATTTTGCTGGTTCCACCGCGCCATCACATGAAACTTGGTGCTGCTGCTTCCTGGCTGGCTGTAGCTTTGCATGAAGCAACAAGAGATGGCTTCACTTTGCTGGCCAATTTTTTGCCCCCTCCGACTGAGATGCCAAAGCATAGAGGTACACGCATCCCTGTTAATATTGAGTAGAAAGCACACCTTCTGATTTTGAATTGGATTACTCTGAAATGTTGTCACCTTCCTTCCATGAGTTTATGCAAGCATGTGTTGCCAAAGTTCAAGAAGGCGCGCTTAATAGGCCGATTATGCATGCTGAAGCAAGAGGCGCTGGCTCAGCGCCTCGCCTTGGTCATGTGCGGGAAGAAAAGCGATAGGCCTCTAGCTGTAGTACTGCTGTTGATGCTTTACTGCTCTAGAATCTAGTTGTACTGCTGCTGCTGATGCTCTAGGCCTTTAGCTATACTGCTGCTGTTGATGCTCTAATGCTCTAGGCCTCTAGATGTATTGCTGCTGTTGATACTCTAGGCCTCTAGCTATATGTTTTCCAGGTTACATGCTAATTGTACTCCTTGAGTTAACTCTTTTAAACATGACTTGGTTACTTAAACCTAACTCTACCAGTGTATATGCCAAGTGTAGCTTCCCCTAAGATATTCATTTTGCAACTTCATCTATTGATGCTTTGCCACTAAATGCAATTTGCAGGGAGCTTGATAAAGCTTGGACGTTGGTCAGGGCTCCAACGGTGCTGATGCTATTGGGCTGGTTGTGGCCTCATGCATGGTAGTCGGCTTAGCTGGCCCCTGATATAGAGTGCTATATTGTGATTGGTGAAATAATGTATGGTGTATATTGTGATTGTGTGGAATATTGTAATAAACTGAGTTTGGCTGTTATTTGAATCTGTGTGTTGACTACAAGCTGCGAAAAATTAAAACTTGACTACAATCGGTGTGTCGCAAATGAAAAACCATGACCTTTCAGTGACCAATAGTGGTGGTCACAAGTTGACATATTTCTTGTAGTGCTTCTCCGGAACACTTCCGGTGTCCGAACATAGCCGTCCAATATATTTGTGATAACCTGATTTTTGGCCCTTTCTTTTTCTTTTGTTTTTTCGAGGTTTTTGCCTGAGTTTTCTTTTTCCGTGGTTTTGTGGTCTGGAAACTGAAGAAGATGCCCTCTTCTTTGCTTCCAGAGTGGCTTGTAATTCCCAACCTAGACCCTGTCGTTTTCATCCTAGCCCAAATCCCAGTATTCTTTTTATTGGGAATATTCATTTTCTATTAAAGGAATAACTCCAATTGCCTTAGATTGTGAAGCAACCTATATTTGCATCACTCCAAAAATTCCCAAATAATTCTCATTAATTGTTTGGGTCATATCTTGATCAAATATGGCAAAAAATTTCATTGCCATTTTCAAAAATATTTCCCCAATATTCCTTTTTCTATTCTGCCCTAAATGGCACTGTGTGAAGGAAGTGTCATTTATATTTTTCCTAACGGCTCCCAACCTTTCCGGGCATGTTTATATGTCCAAATAATTGCCTCATGCACAATTTCAAATTTATTTGCCTAGCTAATCTTCCTCAACAATTTTTCAAAGTTTCTGTCAAACAGAAGGCATTGTGAAGGAAGTACTAGCTAGGAGTAGCCAAAAGAGTTGAACTTTTGCACACTCCTTAATGTGCTCATATTAACCAGCGCCACCCATTTTCAGCCCCATCCAATCATCTATGTGAGCACAGGAGCAAATCTTTGTTTCTGGCAATATTTTCAGGTTGTGAAGCAAGTGTATTTTATATTGCTTCAAAATCCTGATAAATTACCAGATCATTCTTATACCCAAAAACATATCTCCACACATTTTGGGCATATTTCATTAAGCCATTATCCCTCTAGAATTTTTTCAAGTTTCTTTCCAGAGGAGATGCTTGTGAAGGAAGTACCATTTTAGTTTATCCAAATGGTATGAAACCTTTCTCATCATCTTCATATGATCAAATAACCCTGCCTAGATCAAACTCAGCTCAATCCAATCAACCATGTGAGTGCATCATCATGATTTTCGTTTCTGACCAGATTATGTGGTTGTGAAGCAACTGCAGTAAATCTTGATCCATTTACCCTCAAAACCTCCAGGATGAAAGTCCTTCGATAGATAAACCTCCCAGACAAGCTATTTACTGAGTTACCTGGATGGTGTCCCCAGTGCACATCACAAACACTTGGCTGCTGGTTTACTTTGGAGCTAAGTGCAAATCTCTTCTTTGCCCCTGGACCCAATTATTTCTTCATTTAGACTAAGGGCACTAGGGTCAATCCAGTAGACATGGTCAGCCTGGCCAAAACCCGGAGTTTGTTCCAGTGCGCATGGTGATCACGCTGATGTCATGCACATTGCACGCTCTGGCTTCTTCTTGTCCCTGTTCTCATCGGCTCCTTCCTCGTGTCGACCTCCATTCATGTCCTGGAGCTCCCCCGTGATGCCCTGCATCGCCGTGCATCGATGGCTCGTCATGGTTCGCCTTGAATGCATCGCTACGCCCATGCCCGTGCCATGCCCAGCCTCTGTCCTCCATTAAAGCTTGGCCGGGAGCTCGTACGTGAGCTCTAGAGCCCTCCTCCACGACTATATAAAGAAAGACCGAGTCCTCCCGCAGCTCATACATCCCTCCCCCGCCCCGTTTGCCCCTCGCTGGAGTCGCCCGTTTCGCCGGAGCACCACCTCGGCCGCTGCCTCTGTAGATTTCCGTCGCCGCGGCTTCCCCTATTCTCCACCCCTTCCCCGGTGCTCGTTCTGCCTCTGAACGGGTGCACCTCATCGCCCCGCACCTGCCGGTGGTCTCCGTCCGGCCGGAGACGGTCGGAGCCGCCCGCTCCCTTCCCCGGTGTCCTCCTCTATTGCTCCTCTATCGCCGCGCCTCGCCATCTCCCCAGGCCGCCCCGGTGCCCCTGCTGCCTAGGGACGGAGGCGCTAGGCTCCGCTGGTCCCTCCGGTGGCCGCGCCCTGGCCGGAGATGGCCGAAGCCGGCCAGCCCCTTGGTCTCTTCCCTCCCCTACCGCTGCTCTGCTTCACACGAGGCACAGGTGAGCGGGAGGAAGGGCACGAGCGCCCGTGCCCCCTCCAGCTGGCGAGGCGGGCCCCATCCCCTGCGCGTGGACCCCACCAGTCAGCCACCCAGCCGCCAGCCCCGTGTTGACCAGTCCAAGCTGACGTGGATAAGTGGAGACGCATTCAAGCGTATACGTTTTTATCCACCGAAAACGAATTTCGTCAAATGCGCTTTCCGTTTTTCTGTCTAGGCTCCTGGTTGAAAATATTTTCCTTACAGATGGGTCCCTGGCAGTAAAACCCTTATATCTCCGCAACCGTAGCTCCAAATGAGGTGATTCCAAAGCCTACTTCTTCGTTTCGTCGAGACAGTTCTGTTGGTCATGATTTAACTATGGTTTGACACTATGAAAATGACCTTTTTTCCCTTGCCCCTATTCAGCCCCTCCGAGAGAGAACTATTTCCGGCAAATCTTTCCGCGGCTTCACCGCACTTCTCCCCGGTGCCTTCTTCATCCCCAGGCAAGCCACAATACCCACTTGCATGATAGTCATGCAGTAGCCATGATTTTCAAGTTGAACCTTTATTAAATGTTTGTTTGTTGAAAAGATGGTTATCGTTGTTCCGGTAATGTTTAGAATTGCATGTTCTATTTTGTGCTATGTTGTCTTGTACTCTGTTATTATGTTCTACCTGCTAGATCTCCTTTCATTGGTTTATGATTGCTGGTGGTACATGTTGATGTTGGTGATGGTCATGCTAGTCAGTATGCCATGCTCAATGGATATGAATTATTGTTGATATGGTGGATAGTTATGTGATACTCTCATGATTATGTTGATATCATGTTCATGTATTTTATCATGGCTCAGCATATTTGCATTCAAGTTAACCGGATTAAATTGAACTTGACAATTGTTGGCTGAGTCATGGTGCCGCTAAATCGATGCTGACCAGTGCAACCACGCTTACCGGTATGGGACAATCCTAACTGGGTCTATTGTTGTGCCTCTCGCCGGTGCCTCCAACGAGGGAAGGTTATGGGCGCGTGCTACCCTGATCAGGTAGGCGTACATAAGCCTTGTGTGCCCGTTGTTGAGTTAGTTTTTGGATCCGGGTCCCATAGTGGGACGGGCCACGACGGTGGTCGTTGTGTCTAGAGGTAGACACGGGGCCACCCAGGACTAGCCCGATGGGGACTGAGTCGGAGTAGCCGGGAGAGTGTCATGGAAGTAGGACGGTTGTGTCGGAACGCCGTTGGTCCACCCGAATGGGAGTGCGAGGCCATGGATTCCGTAGTGTGGGTACAGTGAACTAACCTCTAGAGAGTGTATATTAAATCTATCGATAGCCGCGCCCGCGGATAAGGTCCCAGGTCGAAAGTAGGTCACACCATGAGTCAATAGTAACAAGAATAATGTGCTTAATAACGATGAGATAAGTTGGTTGTGATCGCCGTAAGGATCACGGGCCATTTAGTGGTTGAGTTGTGATCACCGTAAGGATCACGGTTTGGGGCCAAGTGTTGGTCGGGTTGTGATCGCTGCAAGGATCATGGTGGTATCGAGGATACCGAGTTTTTGTATATTCGTGATGTTGTGCGAGAATCGTGGGTAAAGATCAAGCTCCTTGTGGTCATTTATTGATTACTACGGTATTTTTTCGACCAAGTTTGATTTGATCCTGAGATGATCGTGTGATGTCCGAGGTTGGTAAGTGATGCATGTGATGGTTACAAGGTAGCCCGAGCGGTATAAGTGGTGCATGTAGTGACATCATGTTGCATGATAGTATTGTCGGATTAATATGTTCATGTCATGTTCATGTTGTGTTAACTATATCATGTTCAAGTTGTTCATGCTATATGGTTCTGATGATATCATGTTAATTCTTGTTTAACCTGTAATTGCCATGCTGTTGTCTGTCTTGAATGCTTCTGGTTATTTTGAGCTTGCAAGTACATTCAATGTACTGACTTGGTGTGTCATGCCAGTTTGCAGGTCATGCCGGATTTGATTGCCTGCTTGTCATGGTTTCTGGTCGTGCGAGCTAGGATAAGCGTTCCAGCCAGAGTCCCTGCGGAGTGGAGTTCACCACCGCCGTCGCTGTTCCGCTGCTAAGAGTTATTACGCTGCTTTGAGTTGTTCTGCTTCTTGCATAGAGCAACTGAGGATGGCGTAGTGTCGCCGTACCGATGTTATTCATTGTAATATCGGAGACCTTGTATTCATATTCATGTAATAATAAAGAGCTGGTTTGTTCTATGCTAAGCAGTGTCGTATTCAAGAAGACTTCATCTCGATCTCTGGGCTGGAATATGGGGCGTTTTGGTTTTCTCTGAGCTAGGGTGCCACAGGCTTGGTATCAGAGCAGTTCTGGCTGTAGGAAGCCCTAGACCGCGTGAACGTTAGAAATCGGTAGTATAGAGTTTGGCTTGATGATTGCATTTGGTTGATGCATTTGTGGTTTGCATAGCATGCATATAGCCTTAGTATTTGTACTAACGGTTTATCTGGTGAGTGTAGCTGGCATCGGTTCGGATCCACTACAGCTCAACCTTTGCATTTCTCCAGTTCCTTTTTCTTTCAGTGTTTGGTGTCATTTCTGTCCCAGCAGAGTGATGCCAAGTGATCCCGACACTGTTTGCAAAAAATGGTGCTCAGGTATCGCACCGATGTCTTTCTTTCAGTCCCGTCTATCATTTCGGTGATGGACATTCTTCTATCCCGGATCGTTCTTTTATTCTATGGTGTTGACAACCCTTAATGATCTTAGTTATCAAGAAAGGGCAATGTCAGCAGCCTCAGTCTTTCCCTACTATCTTATTTCTTGGACGAGTATGGATCTTTTTCTGTCCGCTTGATAATAATGTGGCCGCAACCTTCGTGCCCCACTACATGATTACCGATATGTCCTCGCGTCCGAGCTAGTCCAGGTTGCTATCTGGCTAAGCTAGCACTTGGTGTAGCACTGTTTACACCAATTCTTCCACACATTTATTCGTCCTCGTGCACATCGTCACATCATGCTAGATCGTAGTACCGGAGATTCCGTGAAATTTGTGTGCTTAAGTAGGCATGAATATTATTGTGTGAGTAGCAGTAATATGTGATGATTGCTTGATTAATTATATTAGTAGAATGCTTGTGTGCTTTTGGTTTAGTCGTTTCTGTTGTTCCTTTCTTTGGGCTTTCAGTGTTACAAATTTTGCCCCTATTAAAGTTGCTCGTCAGCCGACACTGGACCCGGAGAGTCAGCAAGAAATGCATATATTTGGAAATTCAGCAAAACAAAATGGAATTATCAGCAGACTACAGTGAAATTGGGAATATCTTGTCTGGATGCAAAAGAAATCCTGGAGGGAACGTTAGTATCAAGTTTGCATTAGCGTGCACTCATCACAACAAAATGATTAAATCAGCAAGAAGATAAATTGTGTGCAAGGTTGACAGAATATTATCAAAGGTATGGCTCAGATACAAGTTTAATTTTTCATTGAGGATGATTTTGGAACTCGATGTACCTGGAAGAAAGCAAAAATATAGCATATACTCGGAAAGGAGGATAGTCCAGTAAAACCCAGTTTCATACAAGAAATTAACATCAGAAATATTAAGATGGTATATATGTGGAAATCGGTCCGCATATCACAATAAGAAGTTTCTGGTGTAAGCAACCCACTTTTCCCTCGCAAGATATCCGAGAAGCTTACAAGGCAAGATTCATCTATCTTCCTCAGTATGATACGTGGATGATTCCCTGTGCAAGGTACCCTGTCTTCTTTAGTAAGCAACCGCAAAAGCTTCCGGCATAAGGTACCGAGTGTTTCTCCAGCAAAGTCTTTAAGGGGGTAAGCTTCTGAAGCACAATATTCAGTCTTCTTCGGCAAGCTGTCCGATGAAAGTTTCGAGCACAAGCCAGCAAATATTCCTCAGTAAGACATTGTACAAGGTAGTACGCTGTGAATTGACAGCATATGGCAGTGAATCCCAAGAATCAGATCCAAAACATTTTGGCCAGAATCAAGAATCAGTCAGAATACACGTCTGTCTCGGAATCAGGTCCTCATATGTATGCAAGGAGCATACCACCAAGATCTTGCAAGTCACTCAGATGAGGATCTGATAACCATGTGAGGATGATTAAGAGAAGAAAGTCAGTATACAAGTATTATGAGGATTGACGAAGGATTATGAGGATTGACGACATCAATGAGCTCAAAACAAGTACCCGTGAACCTGGAAAATGGTCCTGATGAGCCCTTGTCCCCTTTTCTCCAATGACGGCACCATGCCTATGATCTGAGATGTCTCTAGCTATCCGGGGTTGATGCCGATTTTTATTTCTCTCTTCAACGACTGTCACGAGTCTGAGCTGCTTTTCGGCCGTCTCGTACAACTGTTGAGTTTCTTTTTGTGAAAGTATCCCTATAACTGCTTTTTGGCTATTTTAGGGAGCTGCCACCTTCTTCTTATCGACCCGGTCTCATGCTCTGAGCTACTTTTCGGCCGTCCTGAGCCGTGGTTGAGTTATTTCAGTAATGTCTCGGATCTGAGTTCTAAAGACCGTTCTGGTGGCTACTGACTTATTTGACGAGTTCTTGCAAGGGTTTCGGATGATCATTTCCCAACAATCAGAACTTGAGAGGTGTTGAACCTGCCATTTAATGGGTTACCTTATCAGAAAAATGAGGATAAACTACAATTGCTGAAAAATTGCATCGACAGTACCATGGTCATACAAAGAAACAATATGGCCTAGCTCTTTCAGCCAAGGATCCAGACCAAGAAAACAATAATGAAGGAGCAAGACCAGTGAGGCAGGTATGAAAATTGTACACGACCCCCATGGTGCAGATTCCTCGGGCAGTCTAAGTCAGTATTGATCCACATGGATATGCCTACGTCATGAGTAATCAGCATGAGGAATAACAGTCTGGAAGTCTGAGTCCTCACTTATATGAATCATCATGGATAGCCTGTCGTGAACAAAAATTTTCCGTCAGAACCACTGTCACTCAAGTCTGCAGATATTGTCATACAGGCCATACATGAGACAATCAAATATTTGGTACGGATCCGATATTGACGACAGTGGAACCGGATAAGATGATTCAGAAACTTCTGCGATGAGTTAGAATCTGTCAGGAAGCGGTTATATTTGAACTCACTGTTTGGAACCCAAAGGACCTGTATTTAGTGGAGAAACCCAATGCAATGAGTCAGAGCTTGAGTTTTCATCAGAAAATTCTGATCATCATTACATGAAAGGTTGTCAGTGCCGGGTGGCACACCCAGCGGAAATCACTTTTGGATTTGTGAGACAGATATATATTTCAGTCGTGATAATAAAATCACACTCAGCTAGTCAGCAGATCTAAAAAGAAAATTGGAGCCTATATGAGCATGAGCAAGCTAGGTAAGATCTGTCAAAATGTGGATACAGTAAAGCAAACCACCCAGGGCCAGTCAGATAAAAATTTAGTGGGAACAACAATAAAGGAAAAAAGGATACCCCGAGTTGGAAATGGTTTCCTTAAGTCAGAATATTCATACTAGTTCCCTGAGCAACCAAATATCGAGGACGAGATTTCTTTAAGGGGGTAAGGTTTGTGACAACCTGATTTTTGGCCCTTCCTTTTTCTTTTGTTTTTCCGAGGTTTTTGCTTGAGTTTTCTTTTTCCGTGGCTTTGTGGCTTGGAAACTGAAGAAGATGCCCTCTTCTTTGCTTCCAGAGTGGCTTGTCATTCCCAAATCTTTCCCTAGACCCTATCATTTTCATCCTAGCCCAAATCTCAATATTCTTTTTATTGGGAATATTCATTTTCTATTAAAGGAATAACTCCAATTGCCCTAGGTTGTGAAGCAACGTATATTTCCATCACTCCAAAAATTCCCAAATAATTCTCATAAATTGTTTGGGTCATATCTTGATCAAATATTGCCAAACTTTTCATTGCCATGTTCAAAAATAATTCTCCAATATTCCTTTTTCTATTCTGCCTGAATGGCACTATGTGAAGGAAGTGTAATTTATATTTTTCCTAGTGGCTCCCAACCTTTTTTGGCATGTTTATATGTCCAAATAATTTCCTCATGCACAAGTTCAAATTTATTTGCCTAGCCAATCTTCCTCAACAATTTTTCAAAGTTTCTGTCAAACAGAAGCCATTGTGAAGGAAGTACTAGCTAGGAGTATCCAAATGAGTTGAACTTTTGCACACTCCTTAATGTGATCATATTAGACACCTCCACCGATTTTAAGCCCCATCAAATCATCTATGTGAGCACAGGAGCAAATCTTTGTTTCTGCCAATATTTTCAGGTTGTGAAGCAAGTGTATTTTATATTGCTTAAAAAATCCTGATAAATTACCAGATCATTATTATACCCATAAAACATATCTCCACCCATTTTTGGCATATTTTATTAGTCCATTATACCTCTAGAATTTTTGCAAGTTTTTGTCCATAGGAGATGCTTGTGAAGGAAGTACCATTTTGGTTTATCCAAATGGTATGAAACCTTTCTCATAATCTTCATATGATCAAATAACCTTGCCTTGATCAAACTCAACTCAATCCAATCAACCATGTGAGTGCTTCATCATGATTTTCATTTCTGACCAGATTATGTGGTTGTGAAGCAACTGTAGTAAATCTTGATCCATTTACCCTAAAAACCTGCAGGATGAAAGTCCTTCGATATATAAACTTCCCAAACAAGCTATTTACTGAGTTACCTAGAATGTGTCCCCACTACACGGCACAGACACTTGGCTGCTGGTTTACTTTGGAGCTAAGTGCAAAGCTCTTCTTTGCCCCTGGACCCAATTATTTCTTTATTTAGACTACGGGCACCAGGGTCAATCCAGTAGACATGATCGGCCTGGCCAAAACCCGGATTTTGCTCCAGTGTGCGTGGTGATCACGCTGATGTCATGCACATTGCACGCTCTAGCTTCTTCTTGTCCCTGTTCTCGTCGGCTCCTTCCTCGTCTCGGCCTCCATTCATGTCCTGGAGCTCCCCCGTGATGCCCTTCATCGATGGATCGTTGTTGTTCGCCATGAATGCGTCTCTAGGCCCATGCCCGTGCCATGCCCAGTCTCTGTCCGCCATTAAAGCTTGGTTGGGAGCTCGTCCATGAGCTCTAGAGCCCTCCTCCGCGCCTATATAAAGCAAGCCCGATTCCTCCCGCAGCTCATACATCCCTCCCCCGCCCCGTTTGCCCCTCGCCGGAGTCGCCCGTTTTGCCGGAGCACCACCTCAGCCGCCGCCTCTATAGATTTCCGTCGCCGCGGCTTCCCCTGTTCTCCACCCCTTCCCCGGCACTCGTTCTGCCTCTGAACGGGTGCACCTCATCGCCCCGCACCTGCCCGTGGTCTCCGTCCGGCCGAAGACGGCCGGAGCCGCCCGCTCCCTTCCCCGGCGTCCTCCTCTCTTGCTCCTCTGTCGCCGCGCCTCGCGGTCTCCCCAGGCCGTCTCGGTGCCCCTGCTGCCTAGGGACGGAGGCGCCAAGATTCTCTGGTCCCTCCGGTGGCCGCGCCCTGGCCAGAGATGGCCGAAGTCGGCCGGCCCCTTGGTCTGTTCCCTCCCCTGCGGCTGCTCTGCTTCACGCGAGGAACAGGCGAGCGGGAGGAAGAGGACGAGCGCCCGTGCCCCCTCCAGCTAGCCAGGCGGGCCCCATCCCCTGCGCGTGGACCCCACCAGTCAGCCACCCAGCCGCCAGCCCCACGTTGACCAGTCCAAGCTGACGTGGATAAGTGGAGACGCATTCGGTTAGGCATTTGTTTGACATGGATGCTAGCGCCATGAAGCCTGCACCATACGAAATCTATTGTTCATTTATGTGGCCTTGCTTTGCATAGTATTATTCGTTTTGTCCTGCACCTGCACCTAGTTGTTTGACTTGTCCAGCTGCTCGTAAGCATCTATGTCAACCCTTCACCAACACCTTACACCTGAACTAAGTATATTATAATCTAGAGCCTCTCAATTTAAATACTTACCATGCCTTCCATGAATCATGATATGCTGCCCCTTATTTGCAATCTTAAAAATAATACTTGTGCACCTGGCCATTTTATTCATGCTTATAAGTTGTTTTATAGCGAGCACTTTCTGCAATTTTTTTGTAAAGCTACATTTACTTCATTCAGATTGCTAGGATCTTGTTTTGCTGACTTTTTGCTTTCCATGTGAATGGGTTTCTAGAGTGTGCTGATTGAACCAACCAGTGGCAACACAGTCATTGGGCTGGCCTTTATGGCTGCTGCCAAGGGTGTAGCATAATTTAGGCTTGTATTGTTTTTTGTACACAGATTATGTAAGTAGAGTCTTATATATTAACGGATTCTGCCAAGGAAACAACCAAGTCACTAGCCTTGCTTATTAATTTATGGTTTCTGAAAAAGTTTGCTAGTCTCACTTATGTAATGGTTGCTAGGCTTGTATTGCTTGATTAATTATATTAGTAGAATGCTTGTGTGCTTTTGTTTTAGTCGTTTCTGTTGTTCCTTTCTTTGGGCCTTCAGTGTTACAAATTTTTCCCCTATTAAAGTTGCTCGTCAGCCGACACTGGACCCGGAGAGTCAGCAAGAAATGCATATATTTGGAAATTCAGCAAAACAAAATGGAATTATCAGCAGACTACAGTGAAATTGGGAATATCTTGTCTGGATGCAAAAGAAATCCTGGAGGGAACGTTAGTATCAAGTTTGCATTAGCGTGCACTCATCACAACAGAATGATTAAATCAGCAAGAAGATAAATTGTGTGCAAGGTTGACAGAATATTATCAAAGGTATGGCTCAGATACAAGTTTAATTTTTCATTGAGGATGATTTTGGAACTCGATGTACCTGGAAGAAAGCAAAAATATGGCATATACTCGAAAAGGAGGATAGTCCAGTAAAACCCCGTTTCATACAAGAAATCAACATCAGAAATATTAAGATGGTATATATGTGGAAATCGGTCCGCATATCACAATAAGAAGTTTCTGGTGTAAGCAACCCACTTTTCCCTCGCAAGATACCCGAGAGGCTTACAAGGCAAGATTCATCTATCTTCCTCAGTATGATATGTGGATGATTCCCCGTGCAAGGTACCCTGTCTTCTTTAGTAAGCAACCGCAAAAGCTTCCGGCATAAGGTACCGAGTCTTTCTCCAGCAAAGTATTTAAGGGGGTAAGCTTCTGAAGCACAATATTCAGTCTTCTTCAGCAAGCTGTCCGATGAAAGTTTCAAGCACAAGCCAGCAAATATTCCTCAGTAAGACATTGGTACAAGGTAGTACGCTATGAATTGACAGCATATGGCAGTGAATCCCAAGAATCAGATCCAAAACATTTTGGCCAGAATCAAGAATCAGTCAGAATACACGTCTGTCTCAGAATCAGGTCCTCATATGTATGCAAGGAGCATAGCACCAAGATCTTGCAAGTCACTCAGATGAGGACCTGATAACCATGTGAGGATGATTAAGAGAAGAAAGTCAGTATACACCGCAGTGTGACAAAGGATTATGAGGATTGACGGCATTAATGAGCTCAAAACAAGTACCCGTGAACCTGGAAAATGATCCTGATGAGCCCTTGTCCCCTTTTCTCCAATGACGGCACCATGCCTGTGATCTGAGATGTCTCTAGCTATCCGGGGTGGATGCCGATTTCTGTTTCTCTCTTCAACGACTGTCACGAGTCTGAGCTGCTTTTCGGCCGTCTCGTACAACTGTTGAGTTTCTTTTTGTGAAAGTAGCCCTATATCTTCCTTTTCGCTATTTTAGGGAGCTGCCACCTTCTTCTACTCGACCCGGTCTCATGCTCTGAGCTACTTTTCAGCCGTCCTGAGCCGTGGTTGAGTTATTTCAGTAATGTCCCAGATCTGAGTTCTAAAGACCGTTCTGGTGGCTACTGACTTATTTGCCGAGTTCTTGCAAGGGTTTCGGATGATCATTTCCCAACAATCAGAACTTGAGAGGTGTTGAACGTGCCATTTAATGGGTTACCTTATCAGAAAAATGAGGATAAACTACAATTTCTGAAAAATTGCATCGACAGTACCATGGTCATACAAAGAAACAATATGGCCCAGCTCTTTCAGCCAAGGATCCAGACCAAGAAAACAATAATGAAGGAGCAAGACTAGTGAGGCAGGTATGAAAATTGTACACCACCCCCATGGTGTAGATTCCTCGGACAGTCTAAGTCAGTATTGATCCACATGGATATGCCTACATCATGAGTAATCGGCATGAGGAATAACAGTCTGGAAGTCTGAGTCCTCACTTATATGAATCATCATGGATAGCCTGTCATGAACAAAATTTTTCCGTCAGAACCACTATCACTCAAGTCTGCAATATTGTCATACAGGCCATACATGAGACAATCAAATATTTGGTACGGATCCGATATTGACAACAGTGGAACCGGATAAGATGATTCAGAAACTTCTACGATGAGTTGGAATCTGTCAGGAAGCAGTTATATTTGAACTCACTGTTTGGAACCCAAAGGACCTGTATTTAGTGGAGAAACCCAATGCAATGAGTCAGAGCTTGAGTTTTCATCAGAAAATTCTGATCATCATTACATGAAAGGTTGTCAGTGCCGGGTGCCACACCCAGCGGAAATCACTTTTGGATTTGTGAGACAGATATATATTTCAGTCGTGATAATAAAATCACACTCAGCTAGTCAGCAGATCTAAAAAGAAAATTGGAGCCTATATGAGCATGAGCAAGCTAGGTAAGATCTGTCAGAATGTGGATACAGTAAAGCAAACCACCCAGGGCCAGTCAGATAAAAATTTAGTGGGAACAACAATAAAGGAAAAAGGATACCCCGAGTTGGAAACGGTTTCCTTAAGTCAGAATATTCATACTAGTTCCCTGAGCAACCAAATCTCGAGGACGAGATTTCTTTAAGGGGGTAAGGTTTGTGACAACCTGATTTTTGGCCCTTCCTTTTTCTTTTGTTTTTCCGAGGTTTTTGCTTGAGTTTTCTTTTTTCGTGGCTTTGTGGCTTGGAAACTGAAGAAGATGCCCTCTTCTTTGCTTCCAGAGTGGCTTGTCATTCCCAAATCTTTCCCTAGAACCTGTCATTTTCATCCTAGCCCAAATCTCAATATTCTTTTTATTGGGAATATTCATTTTCTATTAAAGGAATAACTCCAATTGCCCTAGGTTGTGAAGCAACCTATATTTCCATCACTCCAAAAATTCCCAAATAATTCTCATAAATTTTTTTGGTCATATCTTGATCAAATGTTGCAAAACTTTTCATTGCCATGTTCAAAAATAATTCTCCAATATTCCTTTTTCTATTCTGCCTGAATGGCACTATGTGAAGGAAGTGTCATTTTTATTTTTCCTAGTGGCTCCCAACCTTTTTGGGCATGTTTATATGTCCAAATAATTGCCTCATGCACAAGTTCAAGTTTATTTGCCTAGACAATCTTCCTCAAAAAAATTTCAAATTTTCTGTCAAACAGAAGCCATTGTGAAGGAAGTACTAGCTAGGAGTATCCAAATGAGTTGAACTTTTGCACACTCCTTAATGTGATCATATTAGCCACCTCCACCAATTTTAAGCCCCATCAAATCATCTATGTGAGCACAGGAGCAAATCTTTGTTTCTGGCAATATTTTCAGGTTGTGAAGCAAGTGTATTTTTTATTGCTTAAAAAATCCTGATAAATTACCAGATCATTATTATACCCATAAAACATATATCCACCCATTTTTGGCATATTTCATTAGTCCATTATCCCTCTAGAATTTTTGCAAGTTTCTGTCCATAGGAGATGCTTGTGAAGGAAGTACCATTTTGGTTTATCCAAATGGTATGAAACCTTTCTCATAATCTTCATATGATCAAATGACCCTACCTTGATCAAACTCAGCTCAATCCAATCAACCATGTGAGTGCTTCATCATGATTTTCATTTCTGAGCAGATTATGTGGTTGTGAAGCAACTGCAGTAAATCTTGATCGATTTACCCTAAAAACCGGCAGGATGAAAGTCCTTCGATATATAAACCTCCCAGACAAGCTATTCACTGAGTTACCTTGATTGTGTCCCCACTACACGACATAAATACTTGGCTGCTGGTTTACTTTGGAGCTAAGTGCAAAGCTCTTCTTTGCCCCTGGACCCAATTATTTCTTTGTTTAGACTACGGGCAGCAGGGTCAATCTAGTAGACATGGTCGGCCTGGCCAAAACCCGGATTTTGCTCCAATGTGCGTGGTGATCACGCTGATGTCATGCACATTGCACGCTCTAGCTTCTTCTTGTCCCTGTTCTCATTGGCTCCTTCCTCGTCTCGACCTCCATTCATGTCCTGGAGCTCCCCCGTGATGCCCTTCATCGATGGATCGTCGTTGTTCGCCATGAATGCGTCTCTAGGCCATGCCCGTGCCATGCCCAGCCTCTGTCCGCCATTAAAGCTTGGTTGGGAGCTCGTCCATGAGCTCTAGAGCCCTCCTCTGCGCCTATGTAAAGCAAGCCCGATTCCTCCCGCAGCTCATACATCCCTCCCCCGCCCCGTTTGCCCCTCGCCGGAGTCGCCCGTTTCGCCGGAGCACCACCTCAGCCGCCGCCTCTATAGATTTCTGTCGCCGCGGCTTCCCCTGTTCTCCACCCCTTCCCCGGCGCTCGTTCTTCCTTTGGACGGGTGCATCTCATCGCCACGCACCTGCCCGTGGTCTCCATCCGGCCGAAGACGGCCGGAGCCGCCCGCTCCCTTCCCCGGCGTCCTCCTCTGTTGCTCCTCTGTCGCCGCGCCTCGCCGTCTCCCCAGGCCGCCCCGGTGCCCCTGCTGCCTAGGGACGGAGGCGCCAAGATTCTCTGGTCCCTCGGGTGGCCGCGCCCTGGCCAGAGATGGCCGAAGCCGGCCGGCCCCTTGGTCTCTTCCCTCCCCTACCGCTGCTCTGCTTCACGCGAGGAACAGGCGAGCGGGAGGAAGGGGACGAGCGCCCGTGCCCCCTCCAGCTGGCCAGGCGGGCCCCTACCCCTGCGCGTGGACCCCACCAGTCAGCCACCCAGCCGCCAGCCCCACGTTGACCAGTCCAAGCTGACGTGGATAAGTGGAGACGCATTCGGTTGTTCACGTTTTCATCCACCGAAAACGTATTTCGTCAAATGCATTTCCGTTTTTCTGTCCAGGCCCCTGGTTGGAAATTTTTCATTACAGATGGGTCCCTGACAGTAAAACCCTTATATCTCCGCAACTGTAGCTCCAAATGAGGTGATTCCAAAGCCTACTTATTCTTTTCGTCGATCCCGTTCTGTTGGTCATGCTCTCACTATGGTTTGATACTGTGAAAATGACCTTTTTGCCCATGCCATATTCAGCCCCTCCGAGAGAGAACTGTTTCCACCAAATCTTTCCGCGGCTTCACCGCACTTCTCCCCGGTGCCTTCTTCATCCCCAGGCAAGCCACAATACTCACTTGCATGATAGTCATGCATTAGCCATGATTTTCAACTTGAACCTTTATTAAATGTTTGTTTGTTGAAAAGACGATAATTCATCCTGGAGCCCGGGCTCATCTGCTCCCGCTCAGTAAAAAAATCAAAAAAAGTACTAGCAAAATTCAAAAAATTCCAAATCTTTTTGTGGTGGTAGATAATTTGACGCGTGAGGTGCGCCCCAAAATTGAACTCATTTGGACATCTGAGAAGCTCTCGGCAAAAAAGACAAATCGGGTCAAAACAGTGCGTGAACAGTACACATTTTTAGAGACCTTGATTTTGTCTTTTTTTCTGAGAGTTGCTCAGATGCTCAAATGAGTTGATTTTTGGTGCGCACCTCACACATCAAATTATCTACCACCATAAAAGAAATTGGAATTTTTTGAATTTTTCTATTATTTTTTTTGAATTTTCTTCTAAGCATGGGTGCAGATGAGCCCGCGAGCCAAAACTCCACGTCCTTGAAAAGATGGTTATCGTTGTTCCGGTAATGTTTATAATTGCATGTTCTCTTTTGTGCCATGTTGTCTTGTACTCTAATATCATGTTCTACCTGCTAGTATCTCCTTTCATTTGTTTATGATTGCTGGTGGTACATGTTGATGTTGGTGATGGTCATGCTAGTCAGTATGCCATGCTCAGTGGATATGAATTATTGTTGATATGGTGGATAGTTATGTGATACTCTCATGAATATGTTGATATCATGTTCATGTATTTTATCATGGCTCAGCATATTTGCATTCAATTTAACCGAATTAAATTGAACTTGAACAATTGTTTGCTGAGTCATGGTGCTGCTGAATCGATGCTGACTAGTGCAACCACGCTTACCGGTATGGGACGGTCCTAACTGGGTCTATTGTTGTGCCTCTCGCCGGTGGCTCCAACGAGGGAAGGTTATGGGCGCGTGCTACCCTGATCAAGTAGACGGACATAAGCCTTGTGTGCCCGTTGTTGAGTTAGTTTTTGGATCTGGGTCACAAAATGGGACGGGCCATGGCGGTGGTCGTTGTGTCTAGAGGTAGACACGGGGCCACCCAGGACTAGCCCGATGGGGACTGAGTCAGAGTGGCCTGGAGAGTGTCATGGCAGTAGGACGGTTGTGTCGGAACACGGTTGGTCCACCCGAATGGGAGTGCAAGGCAATGGGTTCCGTAGTGTGGGTACAGTACTAACCTTTGCAGAGTGTATATTAAATCTATCGATAGCCGCGCCCGCAGATAAGGGCCCAGGTCGAAAGTAGGTCACACCATGAGTTAATAGTAACAAGAATAATTTGCTTAATAACGATGAGATAAGTTGGTTGTGATCGCCGTAAGGATCACGGGCCATTTAGTGGTCGGGTTGTGATCGCCGTAAGGGTCACGGGCCAAGTGTTGGTCGGGTTGTGATCGCCGTAAGGATCACGGTTTGGGGCCAGGTGTTGGTCGGGTTGTGATCGCCGTAAGGATCATGGTTTGGGGCCAAGTGTTGGTCGGGTTGTGCTCGCCGTAAGGATCACGGTGGTATCGAGGATACTGAGTTGTTGTATATTCGTGATGTTGTGTGAGAATCGTGGGTAAAGATCAAGCTCCTTGTGGTCATTTATTGATTACTACGGTATTGTTTATACCAAGTTTGATTTGATCCTGAGATGGTCGTGTGATGTCCGAGGTTGGTAAGTGATGCATGTGATGGTTACAAGGTAGCCCGAGCGGTATAAGTGGTGCATGTAGTGACATCATGTTGCATGATAGTATTGTCGAATTAATATGTTCATGCCATGTTCATGTTGTGTTAACTATATCATGTTCAAGTTGTTCATGCTATATGGTTCTGATGATATCATGTTAATTCTTGTTTAACCTGTAATTGCCATGTTGTTGTCTGTCTTGAATGCTTCTGGTTATTTTGAGCTTGCAAGTACATTCAATGTACTAAACTGGCGTGTCATGCCAGTTTGCAGGTCATGCCGGATTTGATTGCCTACTTGTCATGGTTTTCGGTCGTGCGAGCTAGGATAAGCGTTCCAGTCAGAGTCCCTGCGGAGTGGAGTTCACCACTGTCGCCGTTGTTCCATTGCTAAGAGTTATTCAGCTGCTTCGAGTTGTTCTGCTGCTTGCATAAAGCAACTGAGGATGGCATAGTGTTGCCGTACCGATGTTATTCATTGTAATATCGGAGACCTTGTATTCACATTCGTGTAATAATAAAGAGCTGGTCTGTTCTATGCTAAGGAGTGCCGTATTCCAGAAGACTTCATCTCGACCTCTGGGCTGGAATACGGGGCGTTCTGGTTTTTCTCTGAGCCGGGGTGCCACAATCAATCTTTATGTCTCGACCATTTCGAGACTCCTCGTCATGGCCGTGATCACATCGGGGCTCCGGACAACCTTCGATACATCAAAACACATAAACTCATAATACCGATCATCATCTAACGTTAAGCGTGCGGACCCTACGTGTTCGAGAACTATGTAGACATGACCGAGACTCACTTCCGCTCAATAACCAATAGAGGAACCTGGATGCTCATATTGATTCCTACATATTCTATGAAGATCTTTATTGGTCAAACCGCATAACAACATACGTTCTTCCCTTTGTCATCGGTATGTTACTTGCCCGAGATTCGATCGTCGCTATCATCATACCTAGTTCAATCTCGTTATCGACAAGTCTCTTTACTTGTTCCGCAATACTTCATTCCGCAACTAACTCATTAGTCACAATGCTTGCAAGGCTTATGGTGATGAGTATTACCAAGCGGGCCCAGAGATACCTCTCCGAAACACGGAGTGACAAATCCTAATCTCGATCTATGCCAACCCAACAAACACTTCCGGAGACACTTGTAGAGCACCTTTATAATCACTGTTTTACGTTGTGATGTTTTCTAGCTCACAAAGTGTTCCTCGAGTATTCGGGGGTTGCATAATCTCATAGTCTAAGGAACTTGTATAAGTCATGAAGAAAGTAGTAGCAATGAAACTGTCACGATCATAATGCTAAGCTAACGGATGGGTCATGTCCATCACATCATTCTCCTAATGATGTGATCCCGTTCATCAAATGACAACTCATGTCTATGTTAGGAAACTTAACCATCTTTGATTGACGAGCTAGTCAAGTAGAGGCATACTAGGGACAATATGTTTTTGTCTATGCATTCACACATGTACTATGTTTCTCGCTAATACAATTCTAGCATGAATAATAAACATTTATCATGAAATAAGGAAATAAATAATAACGTTATTATTGCCTCTAGGGCATATTTCCTTCAGTCTCCCACTTGCACTAGAGTCAATTATCTAGATTACATAGTAATGATTCCATCACCCATGGAGCTTTGGTACTGATCATATTTTGCTCGTGGAAGAGGCTTAGTCAATGGGTCTGCAACATTCAGATCTGTATGTATCTTGCAAATCTCTATGTCCCCTTCCGACACTGGATGACAGATGGAATTGAAGTGCCTCTTGATGTGCTTGGTTTTCTTGTGAAATCTGGATTCCTTTGCCAAGGAAATTGCACCAGTATTGTCACAAAAGATTTTCATTGGACCCGATGCACTAGGTATGACACCTAGATTGGATATGAACTCCTTCATCCAAACTCCTTTATTTGCTGCTTCTGAAGCTGCAATGTACTCCGCTTCACACGTAGATCCCGCCACGACGCTTTGCATGGAACTGCACCAACTGACAGCTCCTCCATTCAATAAAAATATGTATCCGGTTTGCAACTTAGAGTCATCCGGACCAATGTCAAAGCTTGCATCGACGTAACCGTTTACGATGAGCTCTTTTTCACCTCCATAAACAAGAAACATATCCTTAGTCCTTTTCAGGTGTTTCAGGATGTTCTTGACCGCTATCCAGTGCTCCACTCCGGGATTACTTTGGTACCTCCCTGCTATGCTTATTGCAAGGCACGCATCATGTCTGGTACACAACATTGCATACATGATAGAACCTATGGCTGAAGCATAAGGAATGACTTTCATTTTCTCTCTATCTTCTGCAGTGGTCGGGCATTGTGTCTAACTCAACTTCACACCTTGTAACATAGGCAAGAACCCTTTCTTTGATTGATCCATTTTGAACTTCTTCAAAACTTTATCAAGGTATGTGCTTTGTGAAAGTCCAATTAAGCATCTTGATCTATCTCTATAGATCTTGATGCCCAATATGTAAGCAGCTTCTCGGAGGTCTTTCATAGAAAAACTCTTATTCATGTATCCCTTTATGCTATCTAGAAATTCTATATCATTTCCAATCAACAATATGTCATCCACATATAATATCAGAAATGCTACAGAGCTCCCACTCACCTTCTTGTAAATACAGGCTTCTCCAAAAGTCTGTATAAAACCATATGCTTTGATCACACTATCAAAGCATTTATTCCAACTCCGAGAGGCTTGCACTAGTCCATAAATGGATCACTGGAGCTTGCAAACTTTGTTAGCACCTTTTGGATTGACAAAACCTTGTGGTTGCATCATATACAAATCTTCTTCTAGAAATCCATTCAGGAATGTAGTTTTGACATCCATTTTCCAAATTTCATAACCATAAAATGCAGCAATTGCTAACATGATTCGGACAGACTTAAGCATCGCCACGAGTGAGAAAGTCTCATTGTACTCAACTCCTTGAACTTTTCAAAAACCTTTCGCAACAAGTCAAGATAAACAGGAACATTACCGTATGCGTCGGTCTTCTTCTTAAAGATCCATTTATATTCTATGGCTTGCCGATCATCGGGCAAGTCCACCAAAGTCCACACTTTGTTCTCATACATGGATCCTATCTTAGATCATGGCCTGAAGCCATTTCGTAGAATCTGTGCACATCATCGCTTCCTCATAATTCGTAGGTTCATCATGGTCTAGTAACATGACTTCCAGAACAGGATTATCGTACCACTCTGGTGCGGATCTTACTCTAGAAGACGTACGAGGTTTGGTAGTAACTTGATCTGAAGCTTCATGATCATCATCATTAGCTTTCTCACTAATTGGTGTAGGAATCACGGGAACTGATTTCTGTGATGAACTACTTTCCAATAAGGGAGAAGGTACAATTACCTCATAAAGTTCTACTTTCCTCCCACTCACTTCTTTCGAGAGAAACTCCTTCTCTAGAAAGGATCCATTCTTAGCAACAAAGATCTTTGGATCTGTGATAGAAGGTGTACCCAACAGTTTCCTTTGGGTATCCTATGAAGACGCACTTCTCCGATTTGGGTTCGAGCTAATCAGGTTGAAGCTTTTTCACATAAGCATCGCAGCCCCAAACTTTAAGAAACGGCAACTTTGGTTTCTTGCCAAACCATAGTTCGTAAGGCATCGTGTCAACGGATTTTGATGGTGCCCTATTTAAAGTGAATGTAGCCATCTCTAAAGCATAACCCCAAAACGATAGCGGTAAATCAGTAAGAGACATCATAGATCGCACCATATCCAATAAAGTACGGTTACGACATTCAGACACACCATTTCGCTGTGGTGTTCCAGGTGGCGTTAGTTGTGAAACTATCCCATGTTGTTTCAAATGAAGACCAAACTCGTAACTCAAATATTCTCCTCCATGATCAGATCGTAGAAACTTTATTTTCTTGTATGATGATTTTCCACTTCACTCTGAAATTCTTTGAACTTTTCAAATATTTCAGACTTATGTTTCATCAAGTAGATATAACCATATCTGCTCAAATCATCTGTGAAGGTAAGAAAATAACAATACCCGCCATGAGACTCAACACTCATTGGACCGCATACGTCAGTATGTATTATTTCAAATAAGTCAGTAGCTCGTTCCATTGTTCCGGAGAACAGAGTTTTAGTCATCTTGCCCATAAGGCACGGTTTGCAAGCACCAAGTGATTCATAATCGAGTGATTCCAAAAGTCCATCAACATGGAGTTTCTTCATGCGCTTCACACCGATATGACCCAAATGGTAGTGCCACAAATAAGTTGCACTATCATTATGAACTTTGCATCTTTTGGCTTCAATATTATGAATATGTGTATCATCACTATCGAGATTCAACAAAAATAGACCACTCAGCAAGGGTGCATGACCATAAAAGATATTACTCATATAAACAGAACAACCATTATTCTCTGATTTAAATGAATAACCATCTCGCATTAAATAAGATCCAGATATAATGTTCATGCTCAACACTGGCACCAAATAACAATTATTGAGGTCAAGAACTAATCCCGATGGTATATGTAGAGGTAGCATGCCGACGGCGATCACATCGATTTTGGAACCATTTCCCACACGCATTGTCACCTCGTCCTTAGCCAATCTTCGCATAATCTGTAGCCCCTATTTCGAGTTGCAAATATGAGCAATAGAACCAGTATCAAATACCCAGGAACTAATGCGAGCATTAGTTAAGTACACATCAATAACATGTATATCAAATATACCTTTCACGTTGCCATCCTTCTTATCCGCCAAATACTTGGGGAAGTTCCGCTTCCAGTGACCAGTCCCTTTGCAGTAGAAACACTCGGTCTCAGGCTTAGGTCCAGACTTGGGTTTCTTCTCTTGAGCAGCAACCTTTTTGCTGTTCTTCTTGAAGTTCTCCTTCTTCCCTTTGCCCTTTTTCTTGAAACTAGTGGTCTTGTTGACCATCAACACTTGATGCTCCTTTTTTATTTCTACCTCCGCAGGCTTTAGCATCGCGAAGTGCTCAGGAATAGTCTTGTTCATCCCTTCTATATTAAAGTTCATCACGAAGCCTTTATAGCTTGGTGGCAGTGATTGAAGAACTCTGTCAATGACACTATCATCAGGAAGATTACTCCCAGTTGAGTCAAGTGGTTATGGTACCCAAACATTCTGAGTATGTGTTCACTGACAGAACTATTCTCCTCCATTTTGCAGCTGTAGAATTTGTTGGAGACTTCATATCTCTCATCTCGGGCATTTGCTTGAAATATTAATTTCAACTCCTGGACCATCTCACATGCTCCATGATGTTGAAAACGTGTTTGAAGTCCCGATTCTAAGCCGTAAAGCATGGCACACTGAACTATCGAGTAGTCATCAGCCTTTGCTCTGCCAGACATACTTAATGTCATCAGTAGCATCTGCAGCAAGCCTAGCACCTAGCGGTGCTTCGAGGACGTAATTCTTCTGTGCAGCAATGAGGATAATCCTCAAGTTACGGACCCGGTCCGTGTAGTTGCTGCCATCATATTTCAACTTAGCTTTCTCTAGGAACGCATTAAAATTCAAAGGAACAGTAGCACGGGCCATTGATCTAAAACAACATAGACATGCAAAATATTATCAGGTACTAAGTTCATGACAAATTAAAGTTCAATTAATCTTATTACTTAAGAACTCCCACTTAGATAGCCATCCCTCTAATCATCTAAGTTATCACGTGACCCAAATCAACTAAACCATGTCTGATCATCACGTGAGATGGAGTAGTTTTCAATGGTGAACATCACTATGTTGATCATATCTACTGTATGATTCACGTTCGACCTTTCGGTCTCAGTGTTCCGAGGCCATATCTGCATATGCTAGGCTCGTCAAGTTTAACCCGAGTATTATGCGTGTGCAAAACTGGCTTGCACCGGTTGTATGTTGATGACCCACAAGTGTAGGGATCTATCGTAGTCCTTTCGATAAGTAAGAGTGTCGAACCCAACGAGGAGCAGAAGGAAATGACAAATGGTTTTTAATAAGGTATTCTCTGCAAGCACTGAAATTATCGGTAACAGATAGTTTTGTGATAAGGTAATTTGTAACGGGTAACAAGTAATGAAAGTAAATAAGGTGCAGCAAGATGGTCCAGTCCTTTTTGTAGCAAAGGACAAGCCTGGACAAACTCTTATATAGAGAAAAGCGCTCCCAAGGTCACATGGGAATTATCGTCAAGCTAGTTTTCATCACGCTCATATGATTCGCGTTCGTTAGTTTGATAATTTGGTATGTGAGTGGACCGGTGCTTGGGTACTGCCCTTTCTTGGACAAGAATCCCACTTATGATTAACCCCAATTGCAAGCATCTCCAACTACAAAAGAAGTATTAAGGTCAACTAACCATAGCATGAAACATATGCATCCAAATTAGCCCCTTACGAAGCAACTCATAAACTAGGGTCTAAGCTTCTGTCACTCTAGCAACCCATCATCTACTTATTACTTCCCAATGCCTTCCTCTAGGCCCAAACAATGGTGAAGTGTCATGTTGTCGATGTTCACATAACACCACTAGAGGAGAGACAACATACATCTCATCAAAATATTGAATGAATACCAAATTCATATGACTACTTATAGCAAGACTTCTCCCATGTCCTCAGGAGCAAACGTAACTACTCAAAAATCATATTCCTGTTCATAATCAGAGGGGTATTAATATGCATTAAGGATCTGAACATATAATCTTCCACAGAATAAACCAACTAGCATCAACTCCAAGGAGTAATCAACACTACTAGCAACCCACATGTACCAATCTGACGCTTTGAGACAAAGATTGAATACAAGAGATGAACTAGGGTTTGATAGGAGATGGCGCTCATGAAGATGTTGATGTAGATTGACCCCCTCCCGATGAGAGGATCGATGTTGATGACGATGGTGACGATTTCCCCCTCCCGGAGGGATGTTTTCCCGGGAGAACAGCTCCGTCGGAGCCGTAGATTGGTTCCGCCAAGGTTCCGCCTCGTGGCGGCGGCGTCTCGTCCCGAAAGCTTGCTTGTGATTTTTTCGAGGGTAAAAGACTTCATATAGCAGAAGATGGGCACCAGAGGCCTGTCAGGAGGCTCACGAGACAGGGGGGCGCGCCCAGGGGGGTAGGGCGCGCCCCCACCCTCGTGGATGGTGGGTGCCCCCCTCTGTATTTTCTTCGCTCAATATTTTTTATTAATTCCAAAAATAACTTCCGTGGAGTTTCAGGACTTTTGGAGTTGTGCAGAATAGGTCTCTAATATTTGCACCTTTTCCAGCCCAGAGTTCCAGCTGTTGGCATTCTCCCTCTTCGTGTAAACCTTGTAAAATAAGAGAGAAAAGGCATAAGTATTGTGACATAACGTGTAATAAAAGCCCATAATGCAATAAATATCGATATAAAATCATGATGCAAAATGGACGTATCATATGTGAACATAGAGCTTATCACACCCGATCATCACATGGTGTCTCGGCACGACAAACTGTAGCAACGGTGCATACTCAGGGAGAACACTTGAACCTTGAATTTTAGTAAGGGATCATCTTATAATGCTATCGCCGTAAAAAGCAAAATAAGATGCATAAAACATAAACATCACATGCAATCAAAATATGTGACATGATATGGCCATCATCATCTTGTGCTCATGATCTCCATCACCAAAGCATCGTCATGATCTCCATCGTCACCGGCGCGACACCTTGATCTCCATCGTAGCATCGTTGTTGTCTCGCCAACTATTGTTACTACAACTATCACTACCGCTTAGTGATAAAGTAAAACAGTTACATGGCGACTGCATTGCATACAATAAAGCGACAACCATATGGCTCCTGCCAGTTGCCAATAACTTTGTTACAAAACATTATCACCTCATACAACAATTTATAACGCTTCCTCTTTCGGTCTACGAGGGTACGTGGACACACTCTCCCCCCATTTCTATGCATCACCTAGATAGATCTTGCATGATCGTAGGAAAATTTTGAAATTACTGCGTTCCCCAACAGTGGCATCCGAGTCAGGTCTATGCGTAGATGTTATATGCACGAGTTGAACACAAAGAGTTGTGGGCGATAATAGTCATACTGCTTACCAGCATGTCATACTTTGATTCGGCGGTATTGTTGGATGAAGCGGCTCAGGCCGACATTACGCGTATGCTTATGCGAGACTGGTTCTACCGACGTGCTTTGCACACAAGTGCCTAGTGAGTGTCTGTTTCTCCAACTTTAGTTGAGTCGAGTGTGGCTACGCCCGATCCTTGTTGAAGGTTAAGACAACACACTTGACGAAAAATCGTTGTGGTTTTGATGCGTAGGTAAGAACGGTTCTTGCTAAGCCCGTAGCAGCCACGTAAAACTTGCAAAAACAAAGTAGAGGACGTCTAACTTGTTTTTGCGGTCTTTGCAATCCAAACAATCAAGTACCGAACGCAAGGCACCTCCGCGATCTGCACACGTTCAGCTCGGTGACGTCCCCCGAACTCTAGATCCAGCTGAGGCCAAGGGAGAGTTCCATCAGCACGACAGCGTGGTGACGGTGATGATGAAGTTACTGGCGCAGGGCTTCGCCTAAGCACTACAACGATATGACCGAGGTGTAAATGTGTGGAGGGGGGCACATCACACGGCTAAAAGATCAACTTGATCAACTTGTGTGTCTATGGGGTGCCCCTCCCCCGTATATAAAGGAGTGGAGGAGGGGGCGGGCCGGCCTCAAGGGGCGCGCCCCAAGGGGTGGAATCCTCGTCCAAGTAGGAGTAGGTTCCCCCTTTCCTAGTCCAAATAGGAGGGGAAGGAAGGAAGGGAAGGAGGGAAGGAAAGGGGGTGCCGCCTGTCAGTGTCAAAACCGGCGGATCTCGGCTAGGTGGTCCCGAACTGTGCGACGAAGGAAATCTACATATCCGAATACCCCCTAATCCAGGACTCCCTCAGTAGCCCCTGAACCAGGCTTCAATGACGATCGAGTCCGGCATGCAGATTGTCTTCGGCATTGCAAGGCGGGTTCCTTCTCCGAATACTCCAAAATAGATTTTGAACACAAGAATCATGTCCGACTCTACAAAAAAAATTCCGCATACCACCGTAGAGAGTATAATATTTCACGAATCTAATCTGCTGACAGTTTAACACGACCCAGTTTTTATCTGAACTGTTTTATCAGCCTGCCACGACACGTTTCACGAGGCAGCTTTATTGGCACATCTTGTCGAAGCAGAGATCGTGTCCCCTTATTACGGGATTCTCATCAATACGGGTGTGGGTAACCCAACTGTTCCATGGATAGGATTCCTTGAGAATAGGTAAGTTCCGAAAATGCCCCGTGGGGACGTTTGATATTCATTCTCTTTATAAAGAGATCAAGGCCTGTCTTTTCCCTTTACGCTTAATCCTCTCCTTCTCCTACCTCGATTTCCAACACCCAAGGCTCCAGCGAAAACGCTCCAAGATTCCGACCATGTCGAGCTCCAGCCTTCAAGGCCGGTGGATGGCCTCCTCCGTCACAGAGGAGGATATCAAGAAGCTTAGGGGGGCGAGGTACTTGACAGCGGAAATTCCCCACAGGCTTCCTGCTCAAGGTCAGGTCATACCTACTCCCAAGTCCGACAAGAGTGTTGTGTTCATCTCTCACTTCCTCCGAGTGCTAGGCCTCAGTCTTCATCCTTTCGTTAGAGGTCTCATGTTTTATTACGAGCTAGATTTTCATGATCTAGCTCCGAATTCCTTCCTTCACATCTCATCCTTCATCATCGTGTGCGAGGCCTTCCTCCGCATTGTTCCGCACTTCGGCTTATGGCTGAAAACCTTTAATGTAACATTGAAGATGATCATAGGGAAACACGCGGAGTGCGAAGGGGCTAGAATAGGAAAATGCGCCAACGCTTTATGGCTAAAGGGTTCCTTCCCAGAGGTTTCCGACCTGTGGCAACCGGAGTGGTTTTACATCACAGCTCCCCGAGGAAAAAAGTGGGCGACTGCTTCTGCCTTCCACTCTGGCCCTCCACCAACGCTTGCGTCATGGGCCAACAAGGGGCTGGACTGGGGGTCGGCTAACGATGTACGGACGCTGCAAAGCCGCATCCGAGATCTTATCGAGAAGGATATTGGTCTTCTAAAGGTAATTCAGGTAATGCTAGTTCGACGGGTCCTGCCATGCCAACAACGACCTCTCCGTATGTGGGAGTTCAATCCGGAAGGACCGCGAACCGTTCAGCACTTCTTCGGCATGACGCTCGAGGGGATGTATAAATCATTCTTCGGATCACGAATAAAGTGTCCGGACATCGTGGGAGACGCAGGCCTTGACTGCAACCATTTAGATACCCCGATGAGCGCCCCGTAACCGAACACATTGTCATTGTATTTATCATAACATTATCCTGAGAAAATTGTCCTCGGCCAGGGTTGGATATGGAAGATAGAGAGGATCAGGTGTTCGTCGCCTCTTCCCGAAGACTTAGGGGATCCGATGTTAACCAGGATGCTGGCTCGTGCACCACATCAAGTGCCATCAGGGGAAGACAAGGAGGGGAGCGTGGAGGTCAAAAGTGGCCGATAACCCACAAGTATAGGGGATCGCAACAATTTTCGAGGGTAGAGTATTCAACCCAAATTTATTGATTCGACACAAAGGGAGCCAAAGAATGTTCTCAAGTATTAGCAGTTGAGTTGTCAATTCAACCACACCTAGATAACTTAGTATCTGGAGCAAAGTATTTAGTAGCAAAGTAGTATGATAGTAATGGTAACAGTGGCAAAAGTAACGATAGCAGTTTTGTAGTAATCGTAACAGTAGCAACGGAAAAGTAAATAAGCAAAGCACAATATGTGAAAAGCTCGTAGGCATTGGATCAGTGATGGATAATTATGTCGGATGTGATTCCTCATGTAATAGTTATAACATAGGGAGACATAGAACTAGCTCCAGTTCATCAATGTAATGTAGGCATGTATTCCGAATATAGTCATACGTGCTTATGGAAAAGAACTTGCATGACATCTTTTGTCCTATCCTCCCGTGGCAGCGGGGTCCTAATGGAAACTAAGGGATATTAAGGCCTCCTTTTAATAGAGTACTGGACCAAAGCATTAACACATAGTGAATACATGAACTCCTCGAACTACGGTCATCACCGAGAAGTATCCCGATTATTGTCACTTCAGGGTTGTCGGATCATAATACATAATAGGTGACTATAGACTTGCAAGATAGGATCAAGAACTCACATATATTCATGAAAACATAATAGGTTCAGATCTGAAATCATGGCACTCGGGCCCTAGTGACAAGCATTAAGCATAACAAAGTCATAGCAACATCAATCTCAGAACATAGTGGATACTAGGGATCAAACCCTAACGAAACTAACTTCATTACATGGTAAATCTCATCCAACCCATCACCGTCTAGCAAGCCTACGATGGAATTACTAACGCACGGCGGTGAGCATCATGAAATTGGTGATGGAGGATGGTTGATGATGACGACGGCGACGAATCCCCCTCTCCGGAGCCCCGAATGGACTCCAGATCAGCCCTCCCGAGAGGTTTTAGGGCTTGACGGCAGCACCGTGTCGTAAAACGTGATGAAACTTCCTCTCTGATTTTTTTCTCCGTGCAATGGAATATATGGAGTTGGAGTTGAGGTCAGTGGAGCATCAGGGGGCCCACGAGACAGGGGCGCACCTAGGGGGAAGGGGCGCGCCCCCACCCTCCACTACAAAAAAAGACACATCCATGACATTTTGGGCAGAACGAATTTTTTTTCTATCATACATTTGACACTTCTATGACGATAATTGTTACAAAACCCGGTATCATCATAGATGTGGTGGGCTCCTACTTCTATGACAAAAAATCATGACAGAAAATGGGCTTTTCGTCCTGGGCGGGCCGGAGACGCAGCTGCATGACATTCTTTGGGCTGTCCATGACGGAAAAAACCGTGGTAGAAGCGAGGGGGAGGAATATTTCGGGGAGTTCTCGGTTATGGTGGGAGGTCGGGGGCCGAGCGATGCACGTTTCTCTCGTACACGTACGCACGTCTGTGCGAGGCATTGGCTCTAACTGAACAGTGAGCGGTGGCGTTGCCTCTGGATGAACAGGACCCCGTGGTGTGGAGGGTTGGATGAACAAGACGACCCCGTGGAGAGCTGGATGAACAGTAGACGGTGGAGGGTGGATGAACAGTAGCCCATGGAGGGGTGGTTGAACAAGAGCCCGTGGAGAGGGCTGGTTGAACAGTAGCCGGTGGAGTAGCACGCGATGGAGGCTGGATGAACAGGAGCCCATGGATGAACAGTAGCAGGCGATGGAGGCTACATGAACAGGAGCCCGTGGATGAACAGTCACAGGTGGAGGCTGGAGGAGGTCGATGGTGGATGAACAGTAGCCCATGGAGGCTGGAGGAGGTCGACGGTGGAGATGAACAGTATCCCGTCAAGTCCCGTTTTGCGGTACGCCACACCCCTCCCGATGAACAGGACCCCCATTTCGACCGTAGCGCTCCAACACAAGTCCGTTTCGTCCGTTTTGCGATACGCCACACCCCTCCCGATCAACACGACCCCCGTTTCGACCGTAGGAGGTCCGTTTCGTCCATTTTGCGGTACGCGACACCCCTCCCGATGAACAAGATCCCGTTTCGAACGTGGCCGGTCGAACACAAGGCCGTTTCCTCCCTTTTGCGGTACGCCAGGCCTCGTTTTCATCGCCTGTTCCATCCAAGCTCTCATGATGAACAAGACCGTGCATTTCGTTCCGACCCAGCCGGTTGCCTCCCCATGAACACGACGATGACGATGTTTCTCCGTTCCGACCCAGCCATGTACACGAGCCCTGGCCATACATATGCGCGAGTAGGCGTTCGAGACTCCGCCTGTATGTACACATACGTGGCCGTATTTTCTTTCTTGCACCTTGGCCGCTGTACGTACGTGCGTACCTCTACTACGACACGTGCGCGCCTCTACTACGACAAGTGCGCGCCTCTACATCGACCAGTATATATGTATGTACACGTTCGCGACTAGAATGACAACGCTACGTACTCTTCAACTAGGTGGGTCCCGACTGTCAGGCACTTCCTTGTGTGCGAAGATGTAGCTGGTGGGTCCCAGCAGTCAGGGGGTGAATCATTTTTTTTGCCCGAACGCACTTCCTTGCGTGCGAAGATGTAGCTGGTGGGTCCCAGCAGTCAGTCGGCGAATCGTTTTTTTGGCCCAGACGCACTTCCTTGCGTGCGAAGATGTAGCTGGTGGGTCCCATCAGTCAGGGGGGCGAATCATTTTTTTTGCCCGGGCGCACTTCCTTGCGTGCGAAGATGTAGCTGGTGGGTCCCAGCAGTCAGGGGGCGAATCGTTCTTTTTTGCCCGGACGCACTTCCTTGCGTGCGAAGATGTAGCTAGTGGGTCCCAGCAGTCAGGGGGAAACGTTTTCTTTGCGAAATATGGTGGCCCGTCCGGTGGGTCCCCGCTATCAGGTGGAGGAATAATTATTTTGCACCTAATAAGGAGGCACTTCCTTGCTGCGGCCGTGGACCCAGCTGTCAGCCTCTCCACGTATAGTCCACGTCCGATGGAAGCCGTTCCTTGACCACGTTGACCACGCCGCGCCGAGAGCACTAGGGTGGTGGACGACGGCGAGGCCTAGGAAGGGGACGACGCGGAGCCGGGGAAGACGCGGCAGTGGATGCCCACGCGTAGAGAAGTACGAGGGTTCACTAGTTTGCTGCGGTGTGAGGCTACCATCGCCGCAGAATAACAGGGGGTGTGGGTGAGTAGAGGGATGGCCTGGCCAGCGGTGGGAGTAGTAGGGGGCGGTGAGGCCTCCGCCGCATCGCAGCTGGCCACGGGAGGCAGGAGCACGAGGCACGACCGGCGCCGGTTTGGGCGGCTGGAGCAAGAAGACCAGATGTTGAAGAAGCACTACGGCCGTTGGATGGACATCTTACGGTCACTGGAGCTAGAATCGTGCATATTGACTAAGTTGACAAAGCCCTCCGTCCCAGTCAACTTAGTAGGCCCCCAAGTCAGCCTGCCACTATACTGGGCCCCAGCTAACAGAGGGAGTATTCATGTTTTTTGTGTAATAAGGAGGCACTTCCTTGCGTGTGAAGATATAGCTGGTGGGTCTGAGCTGTCAGCGGCGGTAACATTTTTTTCGTGAAATACATAGGCCCTTTCGGTGGGTCCCTGATGTTAGGTGGAGGAATCATTATTTTGCGGGTAATAAGGAGGCATTTCCTTGCATGCGGCCGTGGACCCAGCTGTCGGTCTCTCCACGTACAGTCCACTTCAGATGCATGTCGGTCGTTGACCACGTTGACCAGGCCGCGCCGAGAGCACCAGGGCGGTGGATGACGGTGAGGCCTAGGAAGGGAACGACACGGAGGCAGGGAAGACTCGGTAGTTGTTTCCCACGCGGAGGGAAGTACGAATGTATGCGGGTTTACTGGTACGTCTGCCGTCGCCGAAGAATAACAACAGGGGTGGGTGAGTAGAGGGATGGCTAGGCTAGCGATGGGAGTATGGTGGGGCGGTGTGGCCTGCGCAGCAGCACAGCCGGCAGCGGGGAGGAGGGAGCAGGCAGTCCCGCCGGCGCTTGTTTGAGCGGCTGGAGCAGGAAGAGCAGAGATTGAAGAAGCACGACGGCCGTTTGATGGACATCCAACAGTCACTGCTTGTGCGTCAACCTTTTTTTAAGGAAAGCCTCAAATCTGTGGAACACAACATACAACCCATGTGCCATTATTTCTAATAATTTATAGCCCATTTGCTAATTCTGAAGGTTTTTTTGGAGCCCATATTCTTTTTATTAGCATTACAGCCCATATTGTGGCCATGGTTAAAAAATTATACAAAATTTTGCATATTTCGGTGCGGTCCGAACTGTTTTTAATCCCGAAATCTTGACTCACATTCAAACTTATTTTAAAAATAAATGTATATCAATATAAAATCCAACAAATTCTCCATGCATAAAAATTAATGTAATTTAAAATCTTGAAATAAAAAAAGATATTTGAAACTAATTGCAAGTTTGATGTGTTTAAAAAATGTACATCCCATTTCTCATTACTGATAGGCCATTTTCTCGGCCAGCCGAATGAAGCTCTCCTCGTCTTGAAAGATTTGCAGCCCAACAGGCCTGACAAAAGTGACTTACTTGGCAAATCACAAAAAAACTGGGCTGTGGCCATGGACCCAGCTGTCAGCCTCTCCACGTACAGTACTCTTCTGATGGAAGTCGGTCGTTGACCACATTGACCACGCCTCGCCGAGAGCACCAAGGCAGTGGAGGACGGCGAGGCCTAGGAAGGTGACTACGCGGAGCCAGGGAATACGCGGCAGTGGATGCCCACGTGGAGAGGAGTATGAGGGTTCACTGGTTCGGCTGCGGCGTGAGGCTGCCATCGCTGCAGAATAACAGGGGGTGTGGGTGAGTAGAGGGATACCCTGGGCCATCGGTGGGAGTAGTAGGGGGCGGTGAGGCCTCCGCGGCATCACAGCCGGCCACGAGAGGCAGGAGCATGCGGCACGACCGGCGCTGCTTTGGGCGGCTGGAGCAAGAAGACCAGAGGTTGAAGAAGCACTATGGCCGTTGGATGGACATCGTACGGTCAATGGAGCTAGAATCGTTCAGATTGACAAACTTGAAAAAGCCCTCCGTCCTCGTCAACTTAGTAGGCCCACAAGTCAGCCACCCACTATGGTGGGTCCCAGCTAGCAGGGGGTATTCATTTTTTGGTGCGTAATAAGGAGGCACTGCCTTGCATGCGAAGATATAGCTGGTGGGTCCGACCTGTCAGCGGGGGAACGTTTTTGTCACGAAATACAGAAGCCCTTCCCACGTACAGTGCATGTACAGTGCGTAATAAGGAGGAACTTTCCTTGCATGCGACCATGGACCTCGTGGGTCCCAGCCATTAGGCTCTCCACGTACAGTCCTCTTCCGATGACTCTCGTATGTTGACCACGCCGCGCCGAGCGCACCGAGGCGATGGACGATGGCGAGGCCCCAGACTGGAACGACCCAGAGATGGGGAAGACGCGGCAGTGGAGTCGCAGACGGAGAGGAGTGGGAAACTTGACTGGTTCGGGTGCGGGGTGGGCCTACACTTGGCAGAGAATAACAGGAGGTGCGGAGTGGAGGGATGGACTGGCCGTCGGCGGGGTAGCGTTTCACTGAGGAGCACAAAACAATGCCGCTGGACGCCGAAGGCTGGAGCAGGCGGTTTCAGCAGCGCTGGGGGAAGAAGACGAGAGATTGAAGAAGAATGTCGGCCGTTGGATGTAAATCCAACGCCTTCTTACGCTTCGACCTACTGGCCCACATGTCAGCCAGTCCATTTGTTTTTTAGTCCATTTGGTGGGCTGGGTGAAACAATGATGTAGCATCTATGCAGCCCATTTAAATCCCATTTGCATTTTTATCGAAATCCGTGGACTTGCTGGGCTGGGTGAAAATACCATGTTGGGCTAGACGAAGAAATTTTATAAAAACATAAACACATGATTGCACGTCAGTAAAATCTTTTCAAGCTTATGTACGCAATCACTAGGAGTTAACTTGCCAAGTTATATATAAACAATTATTATTATCATTTGTAAGAACTTTCAACTTACAAAATAAAATATCATTTGAATTTGATGAGAATAGTACGTGGGGTATTATTATTTTTTAGGCTAGACGTGGGACAGTTGAGTTGGTTCTAGGGGAAAGTACTGGGAGAAAACTCAGTTTACATTGAAAAAGAAAGTGGGAGAAAATTCAGAGACCTGCTGGGTCCACCTGAAGAGGGGAATATGTTGGGAGGAAGGAGATTCAAAGCACGACAGCCGAGTGAACTAGTTTTTTTATGGACAAGTGAACTAGTTTACATACATAAGCAAATAGCCACTAAAAAAACAATCAGGTTAATGGGTTCTTAAAAGAAATATTTCGGACAAAACAGATAATTACGACACATAGGCTAATGCATGAAACACTCAGATGATAAAGGTGATTATAAACAGATAAAGTACAACATCTAGACCTTCCTGGCATGCTTGATCATGACGCTGCGGCTGTCCGTGTACTCGTCGGTTACGGGAAGCAGACACGCCCTCATGTCCATGATCTTCCTGTACATGTCGTAGCATGCGTATGCGTCCTTGGCCGCGTAGGTTATGTAGGCTAGATTCAGAGGTACCTCCCACGTGTTCAGGTCATCTTCTTTCATGTTGGCGTATCAGGGGTCGATGATGGTCTCAGCGAGGTCAACCACGGAGTCCTTCTCCTGCCCGTTGCTGATGATCTTATATTGTTTCTGGATGTCGACAAGCTTGTTGCACCAGATGGCCGAATCGTCGTGTTCTTCCTTCTTTCCAATGTAGCGAAGGTGCAGTAGGCGCTGCCGATGAAATGGGCGAATGCTCCAGAACCTGGTGCAGCCATAGGACTGAGGCGAGGTAGAGCTTCACCGAGTCCGTATTATTTGTGTACATCACATTCAACTTGCTGCAGCCATCGGACTGAACGGCGAACTCAAAGGGGAACTCCTTGCTGAAGTCCATATCCAGCAGGCTCACCCCTCGGATCGCCATTGGAGTCTCTTCGAGTGAACGAGTGTGTAGGCGGTGGCAGCAGTTCGTTTTTCAGCTCTTGGGGAACTGGATTCAACAGTAAGCTGAGTGTGTACAGGCGACAACAGTTACTACCCCTCCGTCGTCCGCTGCATGCCCGACAGAAGATGCACCCTCGGCGCATTGAAACACCTCCATTAAGAAACCTACTCCGTCCACACGTCGGTTCACGAGCGGGTCTGTATTGGTACTGTAATAACATGAGTTAGTGGTCACTTTACTTAAATTTAATTAGCTTTAATAGAAATTTATACTTAAAACAAGAAATTTAATTAGCTTTAATAGAAATTATACTTAAAACAAGTCAACCACAGGATCAACATGCACAACAATTAGAATTATTATGCTCAGGACGCACACGATCATCGCATTTGTCGCACTTTCACAAAGATAATACTGCCAAGTTTGAACTGTTTGTTATGGTTGTTGTCCTCTGCATCATCATGCCGTGTTTCCCACCTTGCAAGATTCAGAACCAACAAATAAGATCCAAATAATAAGTACAACAAAGATTCCTACACATCTCATTGATTCCCAGCTTGCAAGATTCGGAACCAACAAATAAGATCCAAATAATAAATATAACAAATATGCCTACACATCTCATTGATTCCCGGCTTGCAAGATTCAGAACCAACATATAAGATTCAAATAATAAGTACAACAAAGATGCCTACACATCTCACTGATTCCCAGCTTGCAAGATTCAGAACCAACCCATTAGAGCCTTTTGATAAAGTGAATATCGGGATTAAATCCATCTTGGCCAGCCATGTCATACAATCGAAGAACTTGGCGAATGCTCTTGACCGTCACAACATCTGTAGTTGAGTATTCCTGTTTGCACAACATGTTTGAACAACACAAACAAGGAGACATGAGAGCATGATTTCGCTTTAATAGCGGCCTCCTTGAACTCAACCTCCAGCTCTACTTGGATGAGGTCTGCCTGGAGTTCCATGATTCAATTCATGCGCCTTTTTCTGCAGTTCACCTGAAATGAAGCAAAGATTGCATCATTCAGCTAGCAAGAAGTACTTTCTCTTGTTAGCTGGCAGGTTCTTCTTTAGTAGTTGCACTAAAATTGAGGAACATTAAGGTTGGCTGTCCGGCTCATGTAAGGTGCAATTATAATTTTCTTATCCTTTTGTGCAGTTCCACTAAAATAAAGTGCCATTGTGGTGACAGTGACGGCTCCATCTGGCAAAGGCTAATAAAATGTTGCACGAGATTACCGGCAGAACTTGAAGGAGATTTTGGAAACTCCAATCACCATTTTGTGCAGTTCCACCAAAATTGAGAGATGTTGCCCACGTGACATTTTAGTTGAACTGCACAAGACACTCATTCCAAAAAAAGTGTTTTGTGCAGTTCACCAAAAGGTCACAATAGCAACAAGGTGAAATGGATATCCCTATCTGCACAAAAAGATAGAACGTAAACAGTTGCTGGTCAATAAGAATATACGAAACATATACAGAATGAAAATAAGCATCTTAATTATGTTCATGGCAATCACGCAAGGACAGTAGAAATTTTACATCAGCAATGCTTCATGTTACCAGAAGCATTACGATCAACAATGAGATTCCTCAAGTATGGGATTACTTTAATGGTGGCATTGCTTGTTTACTAGACACGATAAATCAACAGCAGCTAAAGAGTTGGTTTAAGCGCATGGGACCGTGGGGACACTAGGACACTCTGCAGCGTAAAGGAGCAACTTACTTATCATACTGGGGAAAACAGCAGGAGTGCCATTTGTAACACAATTTAATTGCATCTTATCAGTGGAGGCATTAGATTAACAATAACACTGGTTAGACATGTCCCTAAGATAATAGTGTGATCGCTTCATTTTACATGCGCCTTACATTAACAACAGCAAAAGGTTGGTATAAGGACATGCGACAGTGGATGCATCAACACAATGTACCTACAAGGAGGCATAAAGTGGTGATGCCGAGTTTGTTCATGCTATGTGAGGGCAGCAAACCTAATCCCGGAGACCTTTTACTATGTGAGGGCAGCAAATCTAATCCTGAGACCTTTTACTATGTGAGGGCAGCAAGTCTAATCCCGAGACCTTTTACTATGTGAGGGCAGCAAATCTAATCCTGGAGACCTTTTACTATGTGATGGCAGAAAATCTAATCCTGGACAAACTCTGTTGACTTGTCCACCAACTGCCACTTTCTATCCTTTTTTCAACCAATAATAGATCTATTCCTTATCCAGTTTGTACTGCGTTTTCCCATTATTTCCCTTTTCAACCACGAGATAGGATGGGTATCCGGTCTCTACTACTTTCACCATATTGTTTCCTCTTTGAATCAAGTCCTATATACATGCTACAACTCCCCCCCCCCTTTCTTCATTGTTTGAACAAAGCCCTAGATTCGAATGCATGAAGTAGCTTTACCTCTAATAATACTAAAAATTTAGGTGGCTTTGGAAGAGCTGATGGGAGTAGAAAAAGATGCACATGCAGACACGTGGGGAGCTGGGGCAGTAGAGCAAGGCCGCTTTCGAAGAATTTATACCTGAGGGTCGCCAGGATGTCGGCCGCGGCAGGTCGGATCTGCGGACAATACGGCAGGGAGGAAGAAGGGTCGGAGGACCTCCCGAGCCGGCGCTGTGTTGGAGAGAACAATACGGGCAGAGGATCGGGCCCCTTCGGCAGCTGTGGGTTTCCTCCCTCGGCGGCGATGACCGCGTGAACGATGCACCTTTTGGTCCTCTACACACACCGGCGAAGGGATCCGGCCAGATCTATGACCAGTGGTGAGCAGAGAGAAAATGTCGCTACCGCTGTCTTGTTTATATCTGGAGAGGATGAGAGAATGAAGAGAGCAACCCTAGTAAAGCAAGCGCTCAGGCCCCTGCGTCCATATATAGTGGAGTGATTATCTTTTTTCTCTCCCCCACAAGCGTTTCAATTTGTGTACATGACATTAAAGAAAAGAAACTCTCTATTTAAGGTGACTACTGTACGACTCCTACTTACTACTAGTAGTACTACAGTATTGTTCACTTGTGCTCCCCACCCCTCCATTCATTGAACAACCCCACGGGTGAATAAACATACAACAAGTACTGTATTTATATAGAACGAACAAGCTCGAACTATTTTCGCGTAGTTAAAAGTTGAGGCCGGGGCTTTTCCCGGGCAGTACACGCGACATTTTTTGGTTAGGCGGTTTGACAGAGAGGCGAGGAGGGTGAGCGAGTGGGGCTGTGCGATTTGACGGCGCATTACTGCTGGAAAGACTTGTGATATGACCACTCACTATAGTCATGAATTACTGGCGCTCCGATCGGGGTGATGCCCCCTTCCATTCTGTGCTCTAATCTGGTGCATGACACGTCGACCCGGATGCTGGCTCTCCCACATGTCGGAGTAGTAAGAAGGAGCAAATAATGATGCGGTATATACTAGTACTATACTAGTACTACTCAGGTCGGAGGAGTGCGAACCACGGCAGCCCAGTGAACCAGCAGTGCGAACCACGGTAGCCCAGTGAACCAGCAGTAGAAAACAATGTGGTGATATGGCCATAAAAACAATGTGCTACGGTCCACACTATAGCATTTACAGTAACACTCCTCTTTGTTTGGATCCCTGAGTTAGAGCTAGTTTGGGTTGAAATAGCCTCAAATTATCAAAACAAGAGGGGTTAGTTTGAGCTAGTTTGCTCTAACCCAGCTAAAAAAAATAGCCGGGTGGAGAGGTTCTAATTGGGTTAGTTATCCTCGGTCCCACCAAAAGAGAACTAAAAAAAGCTCCCATGCCTGCACCAGATCGCTCCCCCCCTCTCGCAAGACTCCTCTCTGTTCCCCATAGGGCCGCCCGCCCAAGCGCCGCTCGCCCTCTCTGTCCTCCGGCCGCCCTCTCCTTCCGGCCTCCGCCGCCCTACTCCGGCCGCCCTCTCCCTCTGGCCTTCAAAGGTCGCCCCGCTACCGCTTCACTAGTCGTTTTTCTCCCTCTTCGATGCACGGCGGCGGGGCATATACCAGGGAGGTCGCGAGAGGGGTGAGTTTGTTCGTTCCTTCTCTATCTCACGACCATATCATTGAACTTGGTTGCTCTAGCGCTAATTCTGATTTGGAAAAGTAGATCCTGATCAAACTTGGTATAGATTTGTGGTGCATGCATGGAATTGTTTGATGCTGCTTGAGGAGGTAATAAATCTTTCTAGAGGCCCAAAGATTCAGGTCACATTTCTAGGTATTTCAATTTCAGGCTTGCATTATTTCTAGAGGCCCAAAGATTCAGTTCACCTTTCTAGGTATTTCAATTTCAGGCTTGCATTATTTCTAGAGGCCCAAAGATTCAGTTCACCTTTCTAGGTATTTCAGTTTTAGGCTTGCATTATTTCTAGAGGCCCAAAGATTCAGTTCACCTTTGTAGGTATTTCACTTTCAGGCTTGCATTATTTCTAGAGGCCCAAAGATTCAGTTCACCTTTCTAGGTATTTCAGTTTCAGGCTTGGATTATTTCTAGAGGCCCAAAGATTCAGTTCACCTTTCTAGGTATTTTAGTTACAGGCTTGCAGTATTTCTAGAGGCCCAAAGATTAAGTTCCCAGTCGGCGGCAAGCGGCCCTGCTACCCATGCCGATGTCGACCTCAACACGCAAGGGCCGGCGTCGGACGGGTTCCCGGGGCTTGGGCTCTACAGAGCCTTCCTCCAGAGCGACAATGGCGAGCTCCTCCCTCGGTGCGTGAGGGGCTTCGGGCTCCCTCCCTATCATGAAGGACTTCCGTGATGAGTTAGCTCATTCTTTGTTTCATGAAGTGTTTTTTTATTTTGTGAATCTTGATTGACGACTTGTATGTTTAAGTGGGATATCTCATTTGTATGGACAAAGTAAAAATTATCATGTTTTGCATGCTTGATTTGTATAGATGGTTTGTTTATGTAAATTGTGAGCGAGAGGAGGCCACAGAAGAGCCGGCCACACCAAGAGGGTGCTTGGATCCAAGGGACTTATTTTAGTCTGACTAAAAATAGTCTCTTTAAGAGGCTAAAGTTCCAAGCACCCCTGACTAAAGAGGGGCTAAAACTAGTCTTGAGACTAACTTTTTTTAGTTAGGGGTACCCCTACTAAAATGTGGATTAGTCCTCTCTCTCCTCATTTAACTCCTCTCCTTTAACACATGCGAGTTCTGGATTGGAGGGTTTGGAGGATAATAAATGCTCATTAACTTGATTTTAGTCTCTTTAGTATTTGGATCCAAGAATGGGTGAGGCTAGCAAGTTTTAGTCCCACTACTTTTAGTCATGGAACTAAAAAGTATCCAAGAACCCTCCATATCCGGCAGGAAATAGGGTCCAAAGTAGTCAAATGATTGAGATAGAGCATTTATTGTCAATCTAACACTGCCATCCATACACCTCTTTGGTTTAGAGTTAGTTCAGGGTTAGAATCTAACTCTAACCTCTAACTGAGTTAGAGTTCTCCTCGTCTCGGTTCATCGCCATCATACTTTCCCCATTCTTGTGTTTTCAGTATCCTGCAAATCAAAGAGGCCCTTTTTTTTGCGGGAAAAATCAAAGAGGCCCTTAGACTAGTTTAGGTCCGGTCATTTTTTATAAACGTGTTATGTCCAAAATTTAATGAACGTGCTCTGATTTCCACGAAAATAATCCAGTTTCATGTAGTAATTCATTCATTTATTTATTCTTCTGCGGGGGGTTTGCATGTAATTCGTGAGGTCTGAAATGTAAAGTACCCCGACATATGCTCCGAGTCGTGCATGCACTACGACCCAGATGCTCTATGTCCCACATGTCGGCGAATGGGAGCACGTGGAAATAGCCTAGGAGTACATATAGGAGGATAAATGCGTGAAAAAATATGTTTTGTGAAGCCTAGCCGCGGTTCGAAAAGGAGACCTAAAGTGATGACAGCTATAGGTCGCACGCACCCAACTAGTTGTACAGGACATACGACTAATTTTTCCCTCAATAAAAAAGAGGCACGAGTGCTCAGTACTCCTATTCTATAAACACGAGTCCCATCTGACAACAGCGTCCGTGCTACAGCTAGCTCTCCTCCCTCGTTTCTCTCTTCTAATTCTAAACTCGGCCGACGACCGGTGGGCGGGGTGGGTTTGCTCAACTGCGGCCCCACCTCACAGTGAAAATGTTACGACTAGAATAAAAATGCCATATACTCCCTCCGTTCATAAATATAAGCCTTTTTAGATACTATTTCAAATGGAATATAGCATACAGATGTATGTAGACTTAGTTTAGAGTGTAGATTCACTCATTTTGCTCCGTATGTAGTAGTCACTTGCTGGAATCTTTAGAAAGACTTATATTTGGGAACGGAGGGAGTACTATACTAATAAAACATTAAGGCCACGAGGCGATGCAGTGCTGGTTACAGGAGGCAATAAGAAGAGATGCATCCATCAACGACGTCCACCTCCTCGACTCAGGGCGCCGGCCCACCGAACGGCGCCTAAGTAGCAGCGGCTTTCGTGGCCAGGTCAACATGCTTCTGAACAATGACGTCCAGAGATTCCAGCCGCTGGAAGAAGGCCAACATCTTTCTGTCCTCGTTTGCATTATAGTGGCCTATGTAGACGATTTCCTCGTACACGTGGATGTGCAGGTCGACGGTTTGTTGCATGGCGAGGCGCTGCATGGCGAGCGCGGGCCTCGAGGAGCACATTCTTTGTTGTGACCTCCGGCACCTGCAGGGCCACCAGGGCTTGAAAGAGTTCGTCACCATGGAGGCCGATGAGGGTGGCAGGCAATGAGGAGCCTGGGCGCGCGGGCTGGAGCAGTACGGCAAGGTCGTCCGCGTGTTTCTTGACGGCGGTGAACTTGCGGATGGAGTTGACCATCATGCCGTCCATGCGAGAGGCGAAGCCGGATTCGGCGAGGGCTACGATGCCTGCGGTCGCCAGCACCGTCTGGAAACGTTGCACGGTGCGGGGCCGCAGGCCGGCGCCTTGGATGATTGGGAACAGCCGAGTGCCGCTCGCATCCATCGCCTCCATAGGTGCTTGTGGCTTGTGGTCACTCGGTCTTGGATTGGAGTGAGGAATGTTGCGCAGAGACTTGGGAGTAGATGGATTGGAGTGGTGGGGCGCCTTTATTATATGAGAGTCCAAACTCTGTTGCATTCACCTCGTGCTGGCTCTATTCTGCTTCTCCAATTAATTCCCTCTGCATGTAATTGAGGATCCATCATTGACCGTTCAACGTCTCGAGAACCGCTACCCTCTCCCTCCTTGGCATTCAAGCACCTATGGACCCGTCGACGACGAGGTGCCTATGGTGACTTCGTAAATTTCAAGATGATAGTGCCGTGCGTGTGTGCGTTCATAGGGGTGAGTGTATGCGCGTGTATATGAGCGCTTGCGTCTGTACTGTGTAAAAAAACGTAAATGCGTGTCAAAAAGAGACTAGTCAGTATACTCAATATTGTGCACCTCGGGGAGGAAAACGATAGAACTAGTACGTATTTATTTACGGTGCAAATTCACTCATTTTGCTCCATATGTACTCCATCTCGGTGTAGTCTAGTCACTTGTTGAAATCTCTAGAAGAGCAAATACTTCTTTCTGGTTTACAAGGCTATACTAGCAAGTAGTTGTACGTACTAGTACAATAGTGGTCTCACATAGCAATTTTGTCTCATGCAACATTCGGTTTGCACTTGGCTCTTCGCCTCTTCGAGAAGACGAACAATGATGTTACTACTACTGCTTCTACAGTGTCGAATCCACTGCTGCATGTCCGTCCACCGCGAGCGGGACGGATAGCTTCTGGTAGAAGTACTACTAAGCAAAAGCCTGTCCTCGTTTGCGAGCAATCGCGCGCATGGACGAGGGAGAAGGCGTGTAGTAAAATCAAGCTTCTCCTCATTGTACGAGTTGACGCGACACTTCATAGCACTGGCCCCACATGCTTGCCTCTAAACATGGCTGAAAGACCCGCAGTGTACAATATATTTGCTGCAACCTCTAACATTTACCCACCACAAATTAAAATATATGTGGTTGTATGCATTGTTCTGATGCAGAGGCCGGGGAGTCCCCCTTTTTCGAAAAAAACAAATTAAAATATATATTTCTGTCTTGACCAGATGAGCGGGCAAACTACAATCACCAGGGTGACAGGTAGGGCCAGAAGACTATTTTAATTTTTTTAAAATACTTCGAGACGGGCACATAGCATGGAGCCGAATCGAACGATTTTAAGCTTACAGGCACGGTACACGCTATCCTAGACTACTCTACACATGAAACTGCCACACGAGTGTCCGGGATGCGCTTGGATCTTCGCCTCTTCGGGAAGTCGAACAATGATGGAGTACTACTGCACTGGAGGAGTACTACAGTATGCTTCTGGCCATCTGACACCAATTGAACTGCTGCATGTCCACCACGTGCGGGAGGGAGAGCGTGTAGCGAAAGCTTCTCCTAGTCTTGCCAGCCACCACGCTCATGGCGAGGGAGGGACGCTCCTGCCTTTGCGTGTATGACATGTGATCCCGACAGGTGGGTGGCCAACCTGTCATACAGCCAAAGGCAGGTGCAGTTAAGTCCGCGAGGGAGAGGATAATCAAACTTCTCGTTGATGTACGAGTTGATGCGACACATCAAAGCACTGCACTCGATATATTTCAATAATTTGCGGTTACCGATACATTAACTACAACGCTTACATGCATGCCGTGACTGTCCTTTTGATACTTGCATGTGTTGATTTAATGCTCCTTGAAGTAGTACTCCCTCTGATTCCTTTTACTTTGCGTATAAATTTTTCTTCTTTTTCTCAGATTAGTCTGCGCGCCCGCGTTGGTTTCCATCTGTGCCCCCACTCGTTTAGTTCTGCCCCCATTAATCGTGCCAGTTTCCAAAGCAGAAAATGGCTACAGGAAAACGCATGCAGCGCCGGATGCGGCTTGACCGCCTGGGGAAGCCAACTCAAGCGAAAAGGAAGGAGGACTAACCAACCATTGCATGCGCATTTACTGTCGATATTTATGCAGCTTACTCATGCACAGGGGAAATTTGTCCAGAAAACTCAAACGACTGCCTTCCTTGGTATGCGGGAGGAGAGTTATGCACAGAGTATATAATATGTGACGGTAAAGCTTTGTAATGCCCCGGCCCAAGCGAAAGATGGTTGTACACGAGGAGGGCGAGATCATGCAGACGGAACAGGAACCGACGAGGGAGCTCACTAAGGTCTCCATGGACCTCACCGTGCTCCACTGCCCCTTGTGCCTCCGCCCCTTGACGCCTCCAGTGTATGAGTTTCGAATACACCTCGTCCGTTCGGCTAATTGAGAAAGGTGCAGGTTTCTTGATTGATGTGTTGTTCGATTGATTTCTATAGTGCAAGGGAAGGCACCTAGCCTGCGTGGACTGCCGCGTCGAGCGCCCCGGGAACCAGCGGCAGTGCCAGAAGTGCGAGCGCGACAGTGGCTTCGACGTGCGAAACACACCGATGGACGCTGTCGTTTCGTCGCTGAGGGTGAAGTGCCCGCACGAAGGCTGTGGGCTCTACGTCACTTACCACAAGCTCGCCGATCACCAGAGCGTGTGTCCGCTCGCGCCTTGCAAATGCCCCGTGCCCGTCTGCGGCTATTAAGGCCCGCTGCCGCCGCTCTACCACCACATCAGCAACGCGCATCCCATGCCCGTGCACATGATCCAGTACGGCAAGGTGCTCCAGCTGCAAGTGCCACTGTCGGAGCCACGGCTCTTGCTGTTCGCGGAGGAGGACGGCCGCACATTTTTCTTGGTCGGCAGCATGCTCGACATCAGCGCGCCTATCGCCGTGTCCATGGTCTGCATCAGAGCAAGGGTGTCCCCACTACCGCACTACGTGGCCAAGCTGTGGGCAAACGGCCCGCCGGGGGAGCCCAAAGGCACGACCGACACCGTCAAGGTGGAAATGGAGGTGACAAGCAGCAAGGATCCCGGTGACGTGGACGTGCAGGAGCTGACCTTCTTCACAGTTCCGCCCAAGCTGCTGGCCGGGGCTAAGCTGGTGTCCCTCCACATTCAGATTGACAAGCTCACGTCCTAAATGTTTCTACAGTTCCTTCTGTTTATCTTAGTAATATGCTAATATAGGGATTACCTCAGTCTACTTTAGCTTAAGAAATGGTGGGTTTTGGTGGCGATGCAGCAATTACTTCGACATCACATCAGTAATTTCTAACAGTCGAACGGATATTTTGTGTCTGTTGGATATAAAGTTCCTTTGGGTAAGAAGTACTAGATAAAAGGAGATGTATGTAGACGTATTTTAGTTCTAGATACATCCCTTTTTATCCATTTTGATAATAGGCACTCCCTCCGTTCCACAATACATGCCTTCCATTTGTTGAAATATAGATATATCTAGACATGTTTTAGTATATAGGTACATCCATGATAGAGCCAGTCAGATGGTTGAGAACACTACAATTCGTAGCTTCCTTCTGGCCTAGCGCGGTTATGGACATATTTCTTTAGGACTCCCATGAACCTCTCAAAGGGGAACATATTGTGTAGAAATACGGGCTCCAGAATGACAATCTCGTTGACTAGATGAACTAGGACGTGCGTCATGATATTGAAGAAGGATGGTGGGAACACTAGCTCGAAACTGACAAGACATTGCGCCACATCACTCCTTAGCCTTGGTACGATTTCTGGATCGATCACCTTCTGAGAGATTGCATTGAGGAATGCACATAACTTCACAATGGCAAATCGGACGTTTTTCGGTAGAAGCCCCCTCAATGCAACCGGAAGCAGTTGCGTCATAATCATGTGGCAGTAATGAGACTTTAGGGTCTGGAACTTTGTCTCTGGCATATTTATTATTCCCTTTATATTCGACGAGAAGCCAGTCGGGACCTTCATACTGAGCAGGCATTCAAAGAAGATTTCTTTCTCTTCTTTCGTAAGAGCGTAGCTGGCAGGACCTTCATAGTGCTTCGGAGGCATGCCGTCTTTTTCGTGCAAACTTTGCAGGTCCTCCCGTGCCTCAGGTGTATCTTTTGTCTTTCCATACACACCCAAGAAGCCTAGCAGGTTCACGCAAAGGTTCTTGGTCACGTGCATCACGTCGATTAAAGAGCGGACCTCTAGGTCTTTGTAGTAGGGTAGGTCCCAAAATATAGATTTCTTCTTCCACATGGGTGCGTGTCCCTCGGCGTCATTCGGAACAGCTAGTGCTCCGGGACCCTTTCCAAAGATTACGTGTAAATCATTGACCATAGCAAGTACGTGATCACCGGTACGCATGGCGGGCTTTTTCCGGTGATCTGCCTCGCCTTTGAAATGCTTGCCTTTCTTTCTACATTAACGGTTGGTCAGAATAAACCGATGATGGCCCAGGTACACATTCTTCCTGCAGCTTCCCAGGTATATACTATCGGTGTCAAGTAAACAGTGCGTGCATGCGTGGTATCCCTTGTTTGTCTGTCCTGAAAGGTTATTGAGAGCGGGCCAATCGTTGATGGTCACGAACAGCAACGCCTTTAGGTCAAATTCCTCATGTTTGTGCTCATCCCACTTACGTACACCGTTTCCATTCCACAACTGTAAAAATTCTTCAACTAATGGCCTTAGGTACACATCAATGTCATTGCCGGGTTGCTTAGGGCCTTGGATGAGAACTGGCATCATAATGAACTTCTGCTTCATGCACATCCAAGGAGGAAGGTTGTACATACATAGAGTCGCGGGCCAGGTGTTCTGATTGCCGCTCTGCTCCCCGAAAGGATTAATGCCATCCGCGCTTAAAGCCAACCATACGTTCGTTGGGTCACTTGCAAACTCATCCCAGTACATTCTCTCGATTTTTCTCCACAGCGACCCGTCAGCGGGTGCTCTCAACTTCCCGTCTTTCTTACGGTCCTCACTGTGCCACCGCATCAACTTGGCATGCTCTCCGTTTCTGAACAGACGTTTCAACCGTGGTATTATAGGAGCATAGCACATCACCTTCGCAGGAACCCTCTTCCTGGGGGGCTCGCCGTCAACATCACCAGGGTCATCTCGTCTGATCTTATACCATAATGCACCGCATACCGGGCATGCGTTCAGATCCTTGTACGCACCGCGGTAGAGGATGCAGTCATTAGGGCATGCATGTATCTTCTGCACCTCCAATCCTAGAGGGCATACGACCTTTTTTGCTGCGTATGTACTGTCGGGCAATTCGTTATCCTTTGGAAGCTTCTTCTTCAATATTTTCAGTAGCTTCTCAAATCCTTTGTCAGGCACAGCATTCTCTGCCTTCCACTGCAGCAATTCCAGTACGGTACCGAGCTTTGTGTTGCCATCTTCGCAATTGGGGTACAACCCTTTTTTGTAATCCTCTAGCATACGATCGAACTTTAGCTTCTCCTTTTGACTTTCGCATTGCGTCCTTGCATCGACAATGACCCAGTGGAGATCATCATCACTGGGCACCTGGTTCCTCTTGATCTTCGGCAGCTTCGCCCGTTGCAGCATCATCGTGCACATCGTCTGGTTCCTCTTGATGTTCAGTAGCATCACCATATTCAGGGGGCACATAGTTGTCATCGCACTCTTGTTCTTTGCCGTCTTCCATCATAACCCCTATTTCTCCGTGCCTCGTCCAAACATTATAGTGTGGCATGAAACCCTTGTAAAGCACGTGGGTGTGAAGGATTTTCCGGTCAGATTAAGACTTTGTATTCCCACATATAGGGCATGGACAACATATAAAACCATTCTGCTTGTTTGCCTCAGCCGCTTCGAGAAAATCATGCACGCCCTTAATTTACTCGGAGGTGTGTCTGTCACCGTACATCCATTGCCAGTTCATCTGCGTGCATTATATATAATTAAGTGTGTCAAAAATCATTATAGAACATCATGAATAGATAATTAAGTGACCAAATTAATAGAAGTTCATCATCACATTAAAACAAAAGTACATACATAGTTCTCATCTAACAACATAAAGCTCTGCAGAGCATCTAAATTAATTAAACCATACATTGAAACTATGTAAAACATTTCAATGCAAAAATGTCAGGACCCCGACTCAATGCCACATCGATCTAGCATGTAACACCTCATATCACTTTGCGGCCTCACGCACGGTATTCCCACGGGTGTCGCCTTACCTTTGCCCGGGACCGTTTGCGCCTTTTGGCACACGTATATGACAGTGTCGCTAGCATCCATATGATAAGGAGCCCGGGCTGACATGGCTAGTCGTAAACCCAAAGTGGCACAGACTTACAGGGACAGGCATCCATGACCCAGCATCGAACGTGTCGGTCATCAGCGAGTGAATCCAGGCTGTAGCACTGGGCTAGCAGGACTCTGCTATTCATCGCGTGACATTTCCCCGAAGGGACAGACACAGGAACGAAGAAGGACACATGCCGGCCAGCCTAAGTGTTCCGGAGCAGTAGCAAGCTACCATGCCTCGGTGGAAACACTAGGAGACATTTCCCAGTAAGAGAGGCTACTAAAGATAAACAACTAGATAGTCAGATCCCACACATACCAAGCATTTCAATAACATACACACAATATGCTCGATATGTGCAAATACAACATGGCATCACAACATGACTCTATGACTCAAGTAATTTATTCATTAGGCTCCGAGGAGCGAGATATTACAAACAGGGGTCTCATGACCCAACACTCAGAGCATACAAGTCAAAGCACAAGCGGAAGCTATCATGTCTGGGTACAGACATCTATAAATGAAAAAGGCTGAGAAGCCTGACTATCTACCAGATCCTGCCGAGGGCACAAGATCGTAGCTGAGGTAACAAGCTAAACGTCGAAGTCCACGCGAACTACTAGTGAGACCGAAGTCTCTCTGCAAAAACATAAAATAGGCAAACGTGAGTACAAATGTACCCAGCAAGACTTACATCAGAACTAACTACATATGCATCATTATCAACAAGGGGATGGTGGATTTTGACTGCAGCAAGCCAGCTTTGACTCGGTGGCTATCCTAAACTACGACTGCAAGCGACTCTTTTGAGGTGGCGCACACGAGTCCACATATTCACCATATCAATACACCACTGTGGATCCGCTCCCGTCTCCCTACGAGAACGCCATCCATAGCACTCACACTTATCTTGCGTATTTTAGAGTATCCACTTTCACTTGTCTATGAACTGATATAAGCAACCCAGAAGTCCTTTTCCGCGGACACGGCTATTCGAATAGATCATATTAACCCTGCAGGGGTGTACTTCTTCACACACGCTCTCACCACTTACCGCCGTTTACACGACATGTACTCGGCAACCTTCAAGCGGAAGCCCAACGTGGGTGTCGGCCACGGCCTGCCTAAACACTCAAGTCTCTAGTCCAGGTTTATCGCCTATTCGGGTTCCATCCATGAGGAGATCCGGCCGGAGTTTCGCTCACAGCCCCAAACGATGTGAACAGGGTTCCGTGACACCAAACGGGCGCCCGGTTTACCCGGCCACGTGCCTACCGCATCACAGCCCACCCCTATGGTCAGCGCTGTCCACGGCCTCCAGCATACTACAAACACCAGAAACTACTTGCAACTCCTGGACAGAGGACAAGGGTGATTAAGAAGCCGAGAGGGTCCATTGGTTTCGGGCCCAATGCGTGGTAGTAGCTGAATCATGGATCACAAACACAGAACTCAGTTCCTGAGGACGGCTGCAATGAGACAACCCACCATGTACTCCTACATGGCCTCTCACCGCTACCTTTACCAAATCGTGTTCACACACTTAGCTCACACACAGTAGGACATGTTCACACACCTCTGATTCATCCCCGATGAATCAGACCTGACTCAACTCTAAGCAGTAGCAGGCATGACAAACAAACATGAATGAGTAGGCACACAGGGCTCAAACAACTCCTACTCATGCTAGTGGGTTTCATCTATTTACTGTGGAATGACAGGTCATGCAAAGGATAAAGGGGTTCAGCTACCACAGCAAGTAACAGATGAATCGATGTTGTCCTAATGCAGTAAAAGAGAGCAGGAGCGAGAGAGTGGGATTTTATCGGAATGAACAAGGGGGTTTTGCTTGCCTGGCACTTCTGAAGATAACATTGAGTCTTCATCAGTGTCAACGATCACGTCATCGATATCACGTCTATCGAGAGGGGACAAATACCGGCAACACAGAAGGGAACACAATCAATGCAATGCACAATATGATGCATGATCATGACATGGCAAAATGAATGTGTGTTGGGCTAATGCAACTAAAACCAGATTAAATGAAGTTGGTTTGAATACAAGATTCAAATTCAAACTCCATATGTGATTATTTAAATGCCCTTTATTTGATTTGTGCTAAACAGCAGCTATAAGTTGTTCTAACATGCATGAAAATGGTACAGATGGATTCCTTGAATTTTTCTGATAATTTTTCATATATAAATTATTTAATTTGGAGTTACGGTTAATTTTCTATGAATTTTAGAAGTTTATATTCATTTTCTGGAATTTCAGAATTAAATTAAATCCAGAAAACATTACTGCGTCAGCATGACGTTGGCATGATGTCAGCAAGTCAACAGGGTCGCCCAGAGTCAAACCTGACGTGTGGGGTCCACACGTCAGTGACTAACTAACTAACCTAATTTAATTAGAGCCGGGGCCCGCATGTCAGTGTCAGCAGAGGGGGTAATTAGTTAAAATAGGCTAAACTAATTAGCAGGGGGGCTGGCCCCACCTGTCATCGACCCAGGGGGGGTCAAACCCCTGGTCAGCGGGGCCTAACCCGCCGGCGTCTAGCCGCCGGCAACGACCAGACGCGGCGGAGGCTCGGGAATCGCCCACAGAGCACGATTCGAGCTGCGGCTAGGCGCGCTAGAAAGCCCGCGATGCGGCGCATCCAGTGGTGACCGCGGTGTGTGCTGGGGCAGCGTGTAGGGGCGGTGGTGACGGGCCGGGCGGCTGCCGGAGCTACGGCTACACGGGCGCGAGGGCTGCAGCGCATTAGCCAGAAAGCAGAGAGGCGCATCGGGATCCTAGGGAGTGGGCGAGCACGCGGGAGCTACTAAAATGAGTGGAAGAGCTCCGAGGCGCGAGGTTCGCCGGCAATGGCGATGGCCGGAGCTTGGTGCTTGCGGGGATGGCGGCTACGGCACGGGAACGAGCAGGAGAGGAGGGGGAAAACGAAGGAGTCCTCACAGCGGAGTCGTTGAGCAGCTCGGACGGCTCGGGGAGGCCCTCTTTGGCGCGAATCGACGGCGGGGATCCATGGTTGCCGGCGAGGGAGACGATGATGCTGACGGCGATGCAGTGCGCCCCGGGCTTCTGATCTTGAGCGCGCAGATGAGGAAGACCTTCTCTCAGCAGCTGGACACGGGGCGAGGCCTAGGGTGCACGATGGCTACGGTGCTCGTCATCGGCGGCGACGGCTACGTTCGGTCGCGCTCGAGGAAGGGACTGGAGGGCGAGGGAGAGAACAGGGGATCGAGTGAGCGAGTCGGACGGACTGGGACGACACCGAGGAGGGGATTCACGGCGTCGCGCTGTCCTCGGACGCAGGCAGGCAGCCTGGTGGCGTGGCGCTCGCGCGCAGGCGCGTCGACACGCCTCTGCCTACTGGCAGAGGTTGAAGACGGTGGGGAGCTGGGCTGGCTGGGCTGGTTCTGGTGGGCTGCACAGGGGAGGCTGGGCCAGCACAGGTGAGCGCCAGGTACTTCTTCGCTTTTCTTTTTATTTACTGTTTTCTATTTTTTTTCTGTAACTGGGAGGCTTTATTAAAAATACTTAGGCATCTCTAAAATTCCAGAAAATAATCAGGGGCTCTGTTTAGAATATTCCCAACAGCCCACACTTATTTTTAGAATTATTTGGGCATTTAAGATATTTACTAGCATTTAAATGCCCAAAAGCAAAATACATATGATTTTATTCAGTGACCAAATATGTCCTGCAAAAATATAAAGCATTTGTGGTAGATGCTTCCACCTCAAACCAGAAATGTTGAGCATTTTTAGAGGACATTTTGAGTTCAATGAAAAGGGTTTTATTTTGTCCCTAGTTGAATTCATTTGGTTCTAGGGCTTAGTCAATCCCCATCTCAGGTTTAAATGAAATTTAAACATGGTGCAACACTCTAATGCATGCACTAGGCATTGTCAGAACTAGGGATGTGACAACTCATCCCCACTAAACAAAAATCTCGTCCCGAGATTCAAGCGTAGGGTAAGGTGAAGGGTAAACGCAACTAGTATAATCTTCACGATCCAGGGTGCACTTCAGTTGAACGTTGATTCATTCACCATCATTGTCTTGTCGTCTTGCTCTGAGAACTTCAGCTAATTATGACAAGAAGAGGAAAGGAAAACTCTAGAACAATCGATCTTCGAGAAGACCGAACAACTTAGGATCAACTCATGGGATGAGACATAGCAACATCTCTTGAGCTGAGAGACGAAGCACAGATCCGAAGAAATGGAGTAAGACAGATGACGAGGGTTCACTAGGTAGACAACAATTTCACGCTTAAGAAGGTGGTAAACAATTGTCAACGTAGCGAGGAGTTGAATTGCCATGATACCACGACGAAACATCCTGGAGGGGGTGATTCGTAGATTATTATCTTAAGTGGCAAAAAGAATTACCTTTGATATAGAGATCGTTAAGACTCTCTATATCAGCCTAAGGCAAATCACAGCAATCGATTGGCGGGGTCGGTAGAATGACATACTTGGACTTGGATGATGTGGATTACCTTGTTGAAGACAACGTAATGGATGATTTTGCTTATCACCGGAAATGGAAGAGACCCATGGTAGAATGGCACATTGGCGGTGCAAGCTAGGAACAAAATGCAAATGCTGGGAATGATTCTGGTAACTGGGGAAGAACCCAACAAAGAGAGTGAATTTACTGTTTGAAAAGGTCATAGCATTTGCCGAGGAAACTGAGAGCAAACCCAGCTAGTGCCGAGGATAACACGTAGCGCTTGTGCGTGCTCTCAAGAACTTGAGCATTTCCACAATCATCAAGGTTTTACCAACATCCGTGTCAAGGGTCCGGTAACACAACTCACTACCATGATGAATGGTGATGGAAGATGCAGATGCAAAGGAAGATAACACCTTCTCAGATTTCATCTTAGCGAGGCCAAGGGAATAGAATCTGGATGATCGACCGAGAGACATTTAGCACTCCTCTTCTAATGTTCTCCTTGATGTGCTAGCGTAACGCATTCATAGATATGGTTTGATAACTAGAACATCAAGTAAAAGGTCGGACTTTGGGAGCAATAGAATCCATAAGGAACAGTTACGGAGGAAAATCCTACGAAATCCTTATGGGAAGGTGGCCAACTTCTTCAATCAAGATACTACAATAATAGGTCTTTCGGCTGGGTGTGTTGGCCACGACATCCACCTTACCGGTTATCGAGGGACCAGTATTATAGTTCTTGGGAAATGTTCCAACCATCATATCTGCCTGAGATTCAGCTTTGATTGGTGTTAGGATATTCCAGGCTCATCGAGTCTTAGGAAGAAAAATGAAAGTTTGCAACACAAATCGACGAGATGACGTTGCGGGATTCTCGGGAGATGAACTACGATAGCAAGCTCCAAAACATGAGCTGGTTCTGCTACAAACATGTGAACACGTTGTCCCAGACAAGCATGGCCACGTGGTAGTCTTATAATAAAACACTACCGAGTTCAGGAGGGGAACCATCAACGAGGGTATCGAAGTTCTTTCATAAGTCCGGATTAGCTCTTATGAAGGAACTCCTTCTCCTTGAACAAATCAATCAGTGGCTTGGTGTGCTAGGGATACATATAGATTGAAGGTTGCAAGTCTTCAAACCACAGCATTCTTCGCACATGTGCATAACTGATTTGGAATGATTCCAAAGAAAGCAACATTGACTTTCTCGAATCCACGGCGGCAACTTGCATCAGATGCACATGAATTAAAGGAAGTCACTACCTTCATCCAAACATATGCTTCATGAGCTAGCATGAACAAATGCTTTCAAAAGTTTCCAACACTAGCTTAATGTTCAGCAAAATTATGGAGAAGACAAGGATGTTGTCAATGGGCACAACAACAATTCATCTGGGTTTCCTTTTAAAAGGAATTCCATAGTTAAGTGAACAAGTGATAGCATTGGTCAGACCAAAGATGTAATGGTGTATGCTCGAGGGATCAACCACGAATAAGACAACATTACGAGCATCGTTGGTACTGATTTGATTTGACGATAGCCCACACTCAAATCAAAGGATTGATAAGACAATAGGTCCAGCAACTGATCACAAGGACCAATCGATGAAGATATCATCTTTCTTCAACACACACTACACAAGAATATCCCTTTGGGACGAACTAAGTCAGGCAAGATTTTATCTTCCAATTCTCCAGGTTGTTGTATAGCTTAACCAGCTAGCTCAGGGGTATCTAACACCGATTCTTGGAGAGAAGGTGGTTCGCAAGAAACCAACTTGATCACGAGCTCAACATAACAGTCAGGTGACAGCCTGGTGATACTTTCGAGAAGATATTCGGAAAATCACGAACCACCGATATGTTACTAAGCTCGAGAACAATCTCGCTTTTGAGGGCAAGACGATATGATCAAATGAGTGAGGACTTGACAAGATCCTAACTCATCAATCGGAGGGTGCACCGAAATAAGGACTAGGTAGCACGATCAGTCTTAGAAGGATGATTCATACCAACACGCTAAGAATGAAATTATTACCCTTTAACTACCAAGCAATGAGGTTGCTGGGAGTATTGATTTCACACATCACAATTTATTTGTCGGTATTCCGGTTGCATCAACACGAAACCGAGGAATGAATAATGATGGCGAGAGTATCACTAAATCAAGAATTCATATGATGGTGTGCAATTCCTATAACAATCCCGATATAAAAGATGGTAATACTCCAAGGTAGAACAGAGGAAAAGCTGGATTGGCATTTTGATCTGCGGAGTACAATTGTTTTGACCCAATCCTAGATATGGAAGAGGTACTGGAGTTTGTTTCTCCTAGTCATTCCGCGATAGAATGGCTTGACGGACCACAAGAGTAATAGGCATCGATAAACGAACGCACGCATACTCTTGACTATCAATTGATAGACGAAGGTCAGTAGACAACTAAAGAGGGACAACTCAAAGGAACATATAACTTTCTGAGTTGTGGATACATGGGTTGGTATGCCGAACAAAGTTCAACATAATTCTTCCGGATAACCCATGCAGAGAGGTTGAGCTGGCAGAGTCACAACATATAATGGAGAACTCATCAAGAGCACTCTGGTTGTGATCGTTCAGTTCAACGAGGAACTTCTGCCATAAGTAGTTCATGGTATTTGGAAGAAGAAGATACCACGGACTTCAAGGACTATCGCAAAGGTTACTAATATCCTAAAGGCACTAGCAATTACTATCAACATGAAGTAGGTAGAGTGAATCTCGGGTTCAGAACCCAGGAGTAGAATACCTACTACTAAGTAGCATCACGGGATGCTTCCGAGAATAAAGGCCAGAATCTTCACACTAGGACACAAATCATGGCTAGACCACTAGATGATCCCCTAAGCACTTAGGGTCATAATAATAATTCCAACATATATGTCAAGGCAATAATTACCTCAACACACCGATTAGTGTGGTTAATCTGGCCCATGGGAACATCGGAAACAGAAGGAAGGGATTTGCAAATGCATCGGACTATTTAGAAACCTGGGATGGCTCGGACAGCATAACGGCTATAATTGCTCAAAAAGATTTGAGACAATCACAAAAATGGTGGCATAACCACTCAGAAGCACAATATCAAGGTTCCGAGATCAACAATTAACATACGGAAGTAGTAGGAACTGAACTGAGACTTAAATCCAACAATCTTATAAGTCTACTGATTAGTAACACGTGATCCTAATAGAAAGAAGAGATAGCCTAGTTCTTAATCCCCGCAGGAAAGATAAGATGACTCAGATCAGAAGGGCATGAGGTATAAGGAGTAAAAAGAGCCTTACGTTCCATCCCACAATCAATTCCCTTATATAACTAAAGAATTTCTAGACTCAACTTCGACCAGTTTGGCTTGGTAATCCTACAGGCAGTCAAGCTCTGATACCAACGCTGTCAGGACCCCGACTCAATGCCACATCGATCTAGCATGTAACACCTCATATCACTTTGCGGCCTCACGCACGGTATTCCCACGGGTGTCGCCTTACCTTTGCCCGGGACCGTTTGCGCCTTTTGGCACACGTATATGACAGTGTCGCTAGCATCCATATGATAAGGAGATCGGGCTGACATGGCTAGTCGTAAACCCAAAGTGGCACAGACTTACAGGGACAGGCATCCATGACCCAGCATCGAACGTGTCGGTCATCAGCGAGTGAATCCAGGCTGTAGCACCGGGCTAGCAGGACTCTGCTATTCATCGCGTGACATTTCCCCGAAGGGACAGACACAGGAACGAAGAAGGACACATGCCGGCCAGCCTAAGTGTTCCGGAGCAGTAGCAAGCTACCATGGCTCGGTGGAAACACTAGGAGACATTTCCCAGTAAGAGAGGCTACTAAAGATAAACAACTAGATAGTCAGATCCCACACATACCAAGCATTTCAATAACATACACACAATATGCTCGATATGTGCAAATACAACATGGCATCACAACATGACTCTATGACTCAAGTAATTTATTCATTAGGCTCCGAGGAGCGAGATATTACAAACAGGGGTCTCATGACCCAACACTCAGAGCATACAAGTCAAAGCACAAGCGGAAGCTATCATGTCTGGGTACAGACATCTATAAATGAAAAAGGCTGAGAAGCCTGACTATCTACCAGATCCTGCCGAGGGCACAAGATCGTAGCTGAGGTAACAAGCTAAACGTCGAAGTCCACGCGAACTACTAGTGAGACCGAAGTCTCTCTGCAAAAACATAAAATAGGCAAACGTGAGTACAAATGTACCCAGCAAGACTTACATCAGAACTAACTACATATGCATCATTATCAACAAGGGGATGGTGGAGTTTGACTGCAGCAAGCCAGCTTTGACTCGGTGGCTATCCTAAACTACGACTGCAAGCGACTCTTTTGAGGTGGCGCACACGAGTCCACATATTCACCATATCAATACACCATTATGGATCCGCTCCCGTCTCCCTACGAGAACGCCATCCATAGCACTCACACTTATCTTGCGTATTTTAGAGTATCCACTTTCACTTGTCTATGAACTGATATAAGCAACCCAGAAGTCCTTTTCCGCGGACACGGCTATTCGAATAGATCATATTAACCCTGCAGGGGTGTACTTCTTCACACACGCTCTCACCACTTACCGCCGTTTACACGACATGTACTCGGCAACCTTCAAGCGGAAGCCCAACGTGGGTGTCGGCCACGGCCTGCCTAAACACTCAAGTCTCTAGTCCAGGTTTATCGCCTATTCGGGTTCCATCCATGAGGAGATCCGGCCGGAGTTTCGCTCACAGCCCCAAACGATGTGAACAGGGTTCCGTGACACCAAACGGGCGCCCGGTTTACCCGGCCACGTGCCTACCGCATCACAGCCCACCCCTATGGTCAGCGCTGTCCACGGCCTCCAGCATACTACAAACACCAGAAACTACTTGCAACTCCTGGACAGAGGACAAGGGTGATTAAGAAGCCGAGAGGGTCCATTGGTTTCGGGCCCAATGCGTGGTAGTAGCTGAATCATGGATCACAAACACAGAACTCAGTTCCTGAGGACGGCTGCAATGAGACAACCCACCATGTACTCCTACATGGCCTCTCACCGCTACCTTTACCAAATCGTGTTCACACACTTAGCTCACACACAGTAGGACATGTTCACACACCTCTGATTCATCCCCGATGAATCAGACCTGACTCAACTCTAAGCAGTAGCAGGCATGACAAACAAACATGAATGAGTAGGCACACAGGGCTCAAACAACTCCTACTCATGCTAGTGGGTTTCATCTATTTACTGTGGAATGACAGGTCATGCAAAGGATAAAGGGGTTCAGCTACCACAGCAAGTAACAGATGAATCGATGTTGTCCTAATGCAGTAAAAGAGAGCAGGAGCGAGAGAGTGGGATTTTATCGGAATGAACAAGGGGGTTTTGCTTGCCTGGCACTTCTGAAGATAACATTGAGTCTTCATCAGTGTCAACGATCACGTCATCGATATCACGTCTATCGAGAGGGGACAAATACCGGCAACACAGAAGGGAACACAATCAATGCAATGCACAATATGATGCATGATCATGACATGGCAAAATGAATGTGTGTTGGGCTAATGCAACTAAAACCAGATTAAATGAAGTTGGTTTGAATACAAGATTCAAATTCAAACTCCATATGTGATTATTTAAATGCCCTTTATTTGATTTGTGCTAAACAGCAGCTATAAGTTGTTCTAACATGCATGAAAATGGTACAGATGGATTCCTTGAATTTTTCTGATAATTTTTCATATATAAATTATTTAATTTGGAGTTACGGTTAATTTTCTATGAATTTTAGAAGTTTATATTCATTTTCTGGAATTTCAGAATTAAATTAAATCCAGAAAACATTACTGCGTCAGCATGACGTTGGCATGACGTCAGCAAGTTAACAGGGTCGCCCAGAGTCAAACCTGACGTGTGGGGTCCACACGTCAGTGACTAACTAACTAACCTAATTTAATTAGAGCCGGGGCCCGCATGTCAGTGTCAGCAGAGGGGGTAATTAGTTAAAATAGGCTAAACTAATTAGCAGGGGGGCTGGCCCCACCTGTCATCGACCCAGGGGGGGTCAAACCCCTGGTCAGCGGGGCCTAACCCGCCGGCGTCTAGCCGCCGGCAACGACCAGACGCGGCGGAGGCTCGGGAATCGCCCACAGAGCACGATTCGAGCTGCGGCTAGGCGCGCTAGAAAGCCCGCGATGCGGCGCATCCAGTGGTGACCGCGGTGTGTGCTGGGGCAGCGTGTAGGGGCGGTGGTGACGGGCCGGGCGGCTGCCGGAGCTACGGCTGCACGGGCGCGAGGGCTGCAGCGCATTAGCCAGAAAGCAGAGAGGCGCATCGGGATCCTAGGGACTGGGCGAGCACGCGGGAGCTACTAAAATGAGTGGAAGAGCTCCGAGGCGCGAGGTTCGCCGGCAATGGCGATGGCCGGAGCTCGGTGCTTGCGGGGATGGCGGCTACGGCACGGGAACGAGCAGGAGAGGAGGGGGAAAACGAAGGAGTCCTCACAGCGGAGTCGTTGAGCAGCTCGGACGGCTCGGGGAGGCCCTCTTTGGCGCGAATCGACGGCGGGGATCCATGGTTGCCGGCGAGGGAGACGATGATGCTGACGGCGATGCAGTGCGCCCCGGGCTTCTGATCTTGAGCGCGCAGATGAGGAAGACCTTCTCTCAACAGCTGGACACGGGGCGAGGCCTAGGGTGCACGATGGCTACGGTGCTCGTCATCGGCGGCGACGGCTACGTTCGGTCGCGCTCGAGGAAGGGACTGGAGGGCGAGGGAGAGAACAGGGGATCGAGTGAGCGAGTCGGACGGACTGGGACGACACCGAGGAGGGGATTCGCGGCGTCGCGCTGTCCTCGGACGCAGGCAGGCAGCCTGGTGGCGTGGCGCTCGCGCGCAGGCGCGTCGACACGCCTCTGCCTACTGGCAGAGGTTGAAGACGGTGGGGAGCTGGGCTGGCTGGGCTGGTTCTGGTGGGCTGCACAGGGGAGGCTGGGCCAGCACAGGTGAGCGCCAGGTACTTCTTCTCTTTTCTTTTTATTTACTGTTTTCTATTTTTTTTCTGTAACTGGGAGGCTTTATTAAAAATACTTAGGCATCTCTAAAATTCCAGAAAATAATCAGGGGCTCTGTTTAGAATATTCCCAACAGCCCACACTTATTTTTAGAATTATTTGGGCATTTAAGATATTTACTAGCATTTAAATGCCCAAAAGCAAAATACATATGATTTTATTCAGTGACCAAATATGTCCTGCAAAAATATAAAGCATTTGTGGTAGATGCTTCCACCTCAAACCAGAAATGTTGAACATTTTTAGAGGACATTTTGAGTTCAATGAAAAGGGTTTTATTTTGTCCCTAGTTGAATTCATTTGGTGCTAGGGCTTAGTCAATCCCCATCTCAGGTTTAAATGAAATTTAAACATGGTGCAACACTCTAATGCATGCACTAGGCATTGTCAGAACTAGGGATGTGACAAAAAACAAATGTGATCATAATCGCAACCAACGTAACAACTGATCCAACGACATAATGATACCAAGCCTCGGTATGAATGGCATATTTTCTAATCTTTCTAATCTTCTAGCGCATTGCATCAATCTTGATCTTGTGATCAGAGATGACATCCGCAACATGCAACTCCAATATCATCTTCTCCTCCTCAATTTTTCTTATTTTTTCCATCAAGAAATTGTTTTCTTCTTCAACTAAATTTAACCTCTCAACAATAGGGTCGGTTGGAATTTCCGGTTCAACAACCTCCTAGATAAATAAAATCTATGTCACGTTGGTCGGCATAATTGTCATAAACAATAAATGAACCAATAGTTATGAAAAGATATTATATACCACATCCAAATCATAGACAGGACGAGGGCCGACGGGTGAGGATACCAAAACCATCGCACTATATAAGATGCAATATAAAAGTAAGAAAATAATACAAGTATCTATCTAAACATACAAGTAAGAATATTTTTCCTTTCAGAAAGAAGATAAGAACAAGAGGCTCACCACGGTGGTGCCGGCGATGACGGTGCGAGTGATCGACGGTGGTGAAGAAGGGGACATGGTGTGACAGACCGCTAAACCTAGACAAATATTGAGGAAAATGGAGCTTGGAGGTCGAGCTTTGAGAGGAGAAAGCTTAAGTAGTGTGGCTCGGGCATTCCATCGAACACCTTGTGTGCATAGGAGGTGAGCTAGAGCACCACCAAGCCCTCTCCCCCTCGGCGGCCAGAAAAAACAAAGCAGTGTGCTCTGCTCTTAAGCGAGAGGGTATATATAGGCACCTCATTGGTCCCGGTTGGTGGCATGAACCGGGACTAAAGGGCAGCCTTTGGTCCTGGTTCAAGCCACCAACCGGGACCAATGGTGGTGGGCCAGGAGCGAGGCCCATTGGTCCTGGTTCGTCCAATCATCCGGGACCGAAAGGTCCAGACGAACTGGGACCAATGGCCCACGTGGCCCGGCCGGCCCCCGGGGCTCACGAACCGGGTCTGATGCCACCATGGGTCCCGGTTCTGGACTGAACCGGGACTAATGGGCTGACTCGGCCTGGACCTTTGCCCACTTTTCTACTAGTGGGTGGCCTAGACGACAATGCTCTTTTAACTTGGTAAATTTGGGTGGCCTTGAGAGAGTTTGTCGGGTAGGGGCGCGGCGGGAGGGGGTAGGAGACCAACATCATTTTTTTTCTAGGGTTTGGGTGTCCTCGAGGGTTTTGGTCGAGCGAGAGGGCCGAGGGGGGGTGATCCAGTGGTATAAGTAATCACGGTCGAGAGGGGGTATATATATCGACCACCCCTCATGTCGAAGTTATCCGGGAGGGGGTTATATCGACAATGACGCGACATACATACATGGGAAAATAATGTTATCGGGGTGGGGATATATCGACCCCCTCCCTCGTGTTGAAGTTATCAGGAGGGGGTATATCGACAACAACATACCCGATAAAAAATAAGAAGACAAAAGAAGAAATAAAAAGAGGAGAAGAAGAAAGGAATAGAAGAGAAGCAATCGAAGAAAAAAAAAGAAAAAAAAGGAGAAGAAGAAAGGAATAGAGGAGAAGAAAAAAAATAGAATTTTCAATTTTTTTCTTCTTCTCCTCTATTCCTTACTTCTTCTCCTCTTCTTTTTCTTCTTTTTTCCTCTTGTATTATTTATTTCTCCTCTTCCTCCTCTCCTCTTCTTCTTTCTTCCTCTTCTTATTTTCTTTTTTCCTATCCTTCTTTTTCTTCTTCTTCCTTCTTAATATC
>NC_041385.1:853668111-853674914 GCF_002162155.2 Triticum dicoccoides | reverse complement strand
CTAAAATCGGTCTATGCACGATAGAAAGTTCTGAAAAAATTACATCTATGATCCCTCAACGTCCTCGCCTCTCTCATGAACAAAAAAAAACTATGAATAAATAAACATCATGTTCTATGAACAAAAAAAATATCATATTTCATCCACATCCATGCATACATCATATATATATGTGATCATCTATGAAAAAATAACATCATATTCTATAAAAAAACATCATATATATATATGAACAAAAACAATTATGATAACAAGCATATATATCATCATATATATGAAAAAACAAGCATATACATATGAAAAAAATGCTATGGCGCCGGCCGGACCAAGTGAGGAGGAGCGCGGGGTCGGCGGCGAGGACGGTGACGGGGCAGTGGGCGTGCGCTCGGGGTAGGGGGCGACGGCGATGGCGACGACGGTGGCGGGCCGGGGCGGCACGCGTCGGGGCAGGGGAGCGGGCGACAGCGAGGGCGCGGGCAATGGCGACGTGCGTTGGGGCGGCGCGCGTCGGGGCAGGGGAGCGGGCGATGGCGGGGGCGGGGGCGACGGCGACGGCGGGGGCGGACTGCGGCGTCGGGGCAGCCTAGCGGCGTCGATGTCGTCAGCGTCGTCGGGGGTGGCAACTGCGAGATGAGAATGAAAATTTCCTAAGTATGAACTTATATAGCAAAGCCTTTAGTCCCGGTTGGTGCCACGAATCGGGAGTAAAGGGTGCATTAGTCCCGGTTGGTGTTGGGGAACGTAGTAATTTCAAAATTTTCCTACGCACACGCAACATCATGGTGATGCATAGCAACTAGCAGGGAGAGTGTGTCCACGTACCCTCGTAGACCGAAAGCGGAAGCGTTAGAACAACACGGTTGATGTAGTCGTACGTCTTCACGGCCCGACCGATCAAGCACCAAAACTACGGCACCTCCGAGTTCTAGCACACGTTCAGCTCGATGACGTCCCTCGAACTTCGATCCAGCCGAGTGTCGAGGGAGAGTTCCGTCAGCACGACGGCGCGGTGACGATCTTGATGTTCTATCGTCGCAGGGCTTCGTCTAAGCACCGCTACAATATTATCGAGGAGGACTATGGTGGAGTGGGGCACCGCACACGGCTAAGAGATCCAAGTGATCAATTGTTGTTGTGCCTAGAGGTACCCCCCTGCCCCCGTATATAAAGGATCAAGGGGGAGGGGGCCGCCGGCCAGGAGGAGGCGCGCCAAGGAGGAGTCCAACTCCCACCAGGAGTAGGATTCCCCCCCTTCCAAGTAGTAGGAGTAGGAGTCAAGGAAAGGGGGAAGAGAAGAGAAGGAAGGAGGGGGCGCAGCCCCTCCCCCTAGTCCAATTCGGACTAGGCCTTGGGGTGGCGCCCAGCCTCTCCTCTCTCTTTCCCCTAAAGCCCAATAAGGCCCATATACTCCCCGGCGAATTCCCGTAACTCTCCGGTACTCTGAAAAATACCCGAATCAGTCGAAACCTTTCCGAACTCCGAATATAGTCGTCCAATATATCGATCTTTACATATCGACCATTTCGAGACTCCTCGTTATGTCCCCGATCTCATCCGGGACTCCGAACTCCTTCGGTACATCAAAACTCATAAACTCATAATATAACTGTCATCAAAACCTTAAGCGTGCGGACCCTACGGGTTCGAGAACAATGTAGACACCGAGACACGTCTCCGGTCAATAACCAATAGAGGAACCTTGATACTCATATTGTCTCCCACATATTCTAAAAAGATCTTTATCGGTCAGACCGCATAACAACATACGTTGTTCCCTTTGTCATCGGTATGTTACTTGCCCGAGATTCGATTGTCGGTATCAAGATACCTAGTTCAATCTCGTTACCGGCAAGTCTCTTTACTCTTTGCATAATACATCATACCGCAACTAACTCATTAGTTGCAATGCTTGCAAGGCTTAAGTGATGTGTATTACCGAGAGGGCCCAGAGATACCTCTCCGACAATCGGAGTGACAAATCCTAATCTCGAAATACGCCAACCCAACATGTACCTTCGGAGACACCTGTAGAGCACCTTTATAATCACCCAGTTACGTTGTGACGTTTGGTAGCACACAAAGTGTTCCTCCGGTAAACGGGAGTTGCATAATCTCATAGTCATAGGAACATGTATAAGTCAGGAAGAAAGGAGTAGCAACATACTAAACGATCAAGTGCTAAGCTAACGGAATGGGTCAAGTCAATCACATCATTCTCCTAATGATGTGATCCCGTTAATCAAATGACAACTCATGTCTATGGTTAGGAAACTTAACCAACTTTGATTAACGAGCTAGTTAAGTAGAGGCATACTAGTGACACTATGTTTGTCTATATATTCACGCATGTATTATGTTTCCGGTTAATACAATTCTAGCATGAATAATAAACATTTATCATGATATAAGGAAATAAATAATAACTTTATTATTGCCTCTAGGGCATATTTCCTTCAGTTGGTGCACCAACCGGGACCAAAGGCCTCTTTTCAACAGCCCAAAGGGCGGGAAGCAGAGGCCTTTAGTCCGATTGGTGGCACCAACCGGGACTAAAGAGGGGTCATTGGTACCGGTTGGTGCCACCAACCGGGACCAATGCATGCCTTTAGTCCCGGTTGGTGGCACCAACAGGGACCAAAGGCCTTGTGCTGGCGCGGTGCGGTGGGATGTTTAGTCCCACCTTGCTAGCTAAGAGAGCTCAGCACCTGTTTATAAGCTGCATTGCAGCTCAGGTGCTGAGCTCCTCTCAAATATGCAGGCATTAGTTGCCTACCCTTGACACTACCGTGTTGGGCCTATTGGGCCTACGGGCCTGCGTCCTGGCCCATGTACAAATGGGTTTCTAGTCGTATGCAGGCCGTGTGGCCCATTAGGCAGTTTTTTTATTTTTTCCAGCATTTTTTTTGTTTTTCGAATTATTTATTTTTTCTTCTGATTTTTGCTTTATTTTTTATTCTTTTTGCTTTTAGCTCAGAATAATTATAATCTTTCTGTTACTCCATTAGTTTCCAAATTTGAATAGTTTAAATTTTAATTCTTTGAAATTTATGTGAATCACTAGTTTATGAATAACTTCACTACAAAAATATATTTTGAGTTATTCCTTTTCCTGCTATTTAATATTACTACGTTTTATCATTATATTCAAAAACAGATTTTGTTATTTTAGTTTCTATCAAAAAAATCTTTATGAAAATTCTTTTTGCTACTAAAGTTTCTAACAAAAAATTCTTTATGATAATTCTTTCTGCTTTTTCATGTTTTGAACAGAAAATACTTTGATAATTTTAGTTGCATAAATTTTATCTAATTTTAGTTTAAAATACTAGAGGTTTATAAAAGCTTTTTAGTTGATTCCTTTTGCTATTAGAGTTTTATAAAAGCATTTACTGGTTTTTTAGCTATAAGACCTTGAAATTGAAAAGCATTTCAAATAAATCTGAATAGTTTAAATTTTAATTCTTTGAAATTTGTGTGAATCACTAGTTTATGAATAACTTCACTATAAATATATATTTTGAGTGATTTGTTTTCCTGTATCAGGGTTTCAAACGGAAACTCGTCTGTTACAAAGGGATTTCGGTTTTTTGAACTTATTTGAACTCCTTAGTTTTTCTGTGTTCAAAATGCACCATTCAAAGCCACATCATCAATTTACAACCCTTTTTGACTTCATTTGTTATTTTTCATGCATTTACTGATTATTTTGACCTATAAGACCATGAAGTTGAAAAGCATTTGAAATGAACTCTGAAAAGGTTCCAAGTTGGCATGGTATCATCATTTCACCCACATAGCATGTGCGAGAAAGTAGAGAGGGTTACGGCAAAAACTGGATGCAGTTCGTGTACAAAACGGGCAATCTCTTTCGAAGTATCAGGGTTTCATACGGAAACTCGTCTGTTACAAAGGGATTTCAGTTTTTTGAACTTATTTGAACTCCATAGTTTTTCTGTGTTCAAAATGCACCATTCAAAGCCACATCATCAATTTATAACCCTTTTTGACTTCATTTGTTATTTTTCATGCATTTACTGATTATTTTGACCTATAAGACCATGAAGTTGTAAAGCATTTGAAATGAACTCTGAAAAGGTTCCAAGTTGGCATGGTATCATCATTTCACCCACATAGCATGTGCGAGAAAGTAGAGAGGTTTACGACAAAAATTGGATGCACTTCGTGTACAAAACGGACAATCTCTTTCTAAGTATCATGGTTTCACACGGAAACTCGTCTGCTACAAAGGGATTTCATTTTTTTTGAACTTATTGGAACTCCATCGTTTTTCTGTGTTCAAAATGCACCATTCAAAGCCACATCATAAATTTACAACCCTTTCTGACTTCATTTGTTATTTTTCATGCATTTACTGATTATTTTGACCTATAAGACCATGAAGTTGAAAAGCATTTGAAATGAACTCTGAAAAGGTTCCAGGTTGGCATGGTATCATCATTTCACCCACATAGCATGTGCGATAAAGTAGAGAGGGTTACGGCAAAAACTGGATGCAGTTCGTGTACAAAACAGACAATCTCTTTTGAAGTATCCGGGTTCCATACGGAAACTCGTTTGTTACAAAGGAATTTCATTTTTTTTGGAACTTATTTGAACTCCATAGTTTATCTGTGTTCAAAATGCACCATTCAAAGCCACATCATCAATTTACAACCCATTCTGACTTCATTTGTTATTTTTCATGCATTTACTGATTATTTTGACCTATAAGACCATGAAGTTGAAAAGCATTTGAAAGGAACTCTGAAAAGGTTCCAAGTTGGTATGGTATCATCATTTCACCCACATAGCATGTGCGAGAAAGTAGAGAGGGTTACAGCAAAAACTGGATGCACTTCGTGTACAAAACGGACAATCTCTTTCTAAGTATCAGGGTTTCATACGGAAACTTGTCCGTTACAAAGGGATTACATTTTTTTGAAGTTATTTGAACTCCATTGTTTTTCTGTGTTCAAAATGCAATTCAAAGCCACATCATCAATTTACAACCCTTTTTGACTTCATTTGTTATTTTTCATGCATTTACTGATTATTCTGACCTATAAGACCATGAAGCTGAAAAGCATTTGCAATGAACTCTGAAAAGGTTCCAAGTTGGCATGGTATCATCATTTCACCCACATAGCATGTGCGAGAAAGTAGAGAGGGTTACGGCAAAAACTGGATGCAGTTCGTGTACAAAACAGACAATCTCTTTCGATGTATCCGGGTTCCATACGGAAACTCGTCTGTTACAAAGGAATTTCATTTTTTGGAACTTATTTGAACACCATAGTTTATCAGTGTTCAAAATGCACCATTCAAAGCCACATCATCAATTTACAACTCATTCTGACTTCATTTGTTATTTTTCATGCATTTACTGATTATTTTGACCTATAAGACCATGAAGTTGAAAAGCATTTGAAATGAACTCTGAAAAGGTTGCAAGTTGGCATGGTATCATCATTTCACCCACATAGCATGTGTGAGAAAGTAGAGAGGGTTAAGGCAGAACCTGGATGCACTTCGTGTACAAAACGGACAATCTCTTTCTAAGTATCAGGGTTTCGTACGGAAACTCGTCTGTTACAAAGGGATTTCATTTTTTTTGAACTTATTTGAACTCCATTGTTTTTCTGTGTTCAAAATGCAATTCAAAGCCACATCATCAATTTACAATCCTTTCTGACTTCATTTGTTATTTTTCATGCATTTACTGATTATTTTGACCTATAAGACCATCAAGTTGAAAAGCATTTGAAATGAACTCCGAAAAGGTTGCAAGTTGGCATGGTATCATCATTTCACCCACATAGCATGTGTGAGAAAGTAGAGAGGGTTACGGAAAAAACTGGATGCACTTCGTGTACAAAACGGACAATCTCTTTCTAAGTATCAGGGTTTCATACGGAAACTCGTCTGTTACAAAGGGATTTCATTTTTATGAACTTATTTGAACTCCATTGTTTTTCTGTGTTCAAAATGCAATTCAGAGCCACATCATCAATTTACAACCCTTTCTGACTTCATTTGTTATTTTTCATGCATTTACTGATTATTTTGACCTATAAGACCATGAAGTTGAAAAGCATTTGAAATGAACTCTGAAAAGGTTCCAAGTTGGCATGGTATCTTCATTTCACCCACATAGCATGTGCGAGAAAGTAGAGAGGGTTACGACAAAAACTGGATGCACTTCGTGTACAAAAAAGACAATCTCTTTCCAAGTATCCGGGTTCCATACGGAAACTCATCTGTTACAAAGGAATTTCATTTTTTTGGAACTTATTTGAACTCCACAATTTATCTGTGTTCAAAATGCACCAATCAAAGCCACATCATCAATTTACAACCCATTCTGACTTCATTTGTTATTTTTCATGCATTTCCTGATTATTTTGACCTATAAGACCATGAAGTTGAAAAGCATTTGAAATGAACTCTGAAAAGGTTCCAAGTTGGCATGGTATCATCATTTCACCCACATAGCATGTGCGAGAAAGTAGAGAGGGTTACGGCAAAAACTGGATGCACTTCGTGTACAAAACAGACAATCTCTTTCTAAGTATCAGGGTTTCATACGGAAACTCGTCTGTTACAAAGGGATTTCATTTTTTTTGAACTTATTTGAACTCCATTGTTTTTCTGTGTTCAAAATGCAATTCAAAGCCACATCATCAATTTACAACCCTTTCTGAGTTCATTTGTTATTTTTCATGCATTCACTGATTATTTTGACCTATAAGACCATGAAGTTCAAAAGCATTTGAAATGAACTCTGAAAAGGTTCCAAGTTGGCA
>NC_041385.1:853663268-853664186 GCF_002162155.2 Triticum dicoccoides | reverse complement strand
TGGATGCACTTCATGTACAAAATGGACAATCTCTTTCTAAGTATCAGGGTTTCATACGGAAAGTTGTCCGTTACAAAGGGATTACATTTTTTTGAACTTATTTGAACTCCATTGTTTTTCTGTGTTCAAAATGCAATTCAAAGCCACATCATCAATTTACAACCCTTTTTGACTTCATTTGTTATTTTTCATGCATTTACTGATTATCCTGACCTATAAGACCATGAAGCTGAAAAGCATTTGAAATGAACTCTGAAAAGGTTCCAAGTTGGCATGGTATCATCATTTCACGCACATAGCATGTGCGAGAAAGTAGAGAGGGTTACGGCAAAAACTGGAAGCAGTTCGTGTACAAAACATACAATTTCTTTCGATGTATGCAGGTTTCATATGGAAACTCGTCTGTTACAAAGGAATTTCATTTTTTGGAACTTATTTGAACACCATAGTTTATCTGTGTTCAAAATGCACCATTCAAAGCCACATCATCAATTTACAACTCATTCTGACTTCATTTGTTATTTTTGATGTATTTACTGATTATTTTGACCTATAAGACCATGAAGTTGAAAAGCATTTGAAATGAACTCTGAAAAGGTTGCAAGTTGGCATGGTATCATCATTTCACCCACATAGCATGTGCGAGAAAGTAGAGAGGGTTAAGGCAAAACCTGGATGCACTTCGTGTACAAAACGGACAATCTCTTTCTAAGTATCAGGGTTTCGTACGGAAACTCGTCTGTTACAAAGGGATTTCATTTTTTTGAACTTATTTGAACTCCATTGTTCTTCTGTGTTCAAAATGCAATTCAAAGCCACATCATCAATTTACAACCCTTTCTGACTTCATTTGTTATTTTTCATGCATTTACTGATTATTTTGACCTATAAGACCATCAAGTTGAAAAGCATTTGAAA
>NC_041385.1:853659260-853662512 GCF_002162155.2 Triticum dicoccoides | reverse complement strand
CAAAGGGATTTCATTTTTTTTGAACTTATTTGAACTCCATTGTTCTTCTGTGTTCAAAATGCAATTCAAAGCCACATCATCAATTTACAACCCTTTCTGACTTCATTTGTTATTTTTCATGCATTTACTGATTATTTTGACCTATAAGACCATCAAGTTGAAAAGCATTTGAAATGAACTCCGAAAAGGTTGCAAGTTGGCATGGTATCATCATTTCACCCACATAGCATGTGTGAGAAAGTAGAGAGGGTTACGGCAAAAACTGGATGCACTTCGTGTACAAAACGGACAATCTCTTTCTAAGTATCAGGGTTTCATACGGAAACTCGTCTGTTACAAAGGGATTTCATTTTTTTGAACTTATTTGAACTCCATTGTTTTTCTGTGTTCAAAATGCAATTCAGAGCCACATCATCAATTTACCACCCTTTCTGACTTCATTTGTTATTTTTCATGCATTTACTGATTATTTTGACCTATAAGACCATGAAGTTGAAAAGCATTTGAAATGAACTCTGAAAAGGTTTCAAGTTGGCATGGTATCTTCATTTCACCCACATAGCATGTGCGAGAAAGTAGAGAGGGTTACGACAAAAACTGGATGCACTTCGTGTACAAAATAGACAATCTCTTTCGAAGTATCCGGGTTCCATACGGAAACTCATCTGTTACAAAGGAATTTCATTTTTTTGGAACTTATTTGAACTCCACAATTTATCTGTGTTCAAAATGCACCAATCAAAGCCACATCATCAATTTACAACCCATTCTGACTTCATTTGTTATTTTTCATGCATTTCCTGATTATTTTGACCTATAAGACCATGAAGTTGAAAAGCATTTGAAATGAACTCTGAAAAGGTTCCAAGTTGGCATGGTATCATCATTTCACCCACATAGCATGTGCGAGAAAGTAGAGAGGGTTACGGCAAAAACTGGATGCACTTCGTGTACAAAATGGACAATCTCTTTCTAAGTATCAGGGTTTCATACGGAAACTTGTCCGTTACAAAGGGATTACATTTTTTTGAACTTATTTGAACTCCATTGTTTTTCTGTGTTCAAAATGCAATTCAAAGCCACATCATCAATTTACAACCCTTTTTGACTTCATTTGTTATTTTTCATGCATTTACTGATTATTCTGACCTATAAGACCATGAAGCTGAAAAGCATTTGAAATGAACTCTGAAAAGGTTCCAAGTTGGCATGGTATCATCATTTCACCCACATAGCATGTGCGAGAAAGTAGAGAGGGTTACGGCAAAAACTGGAAGCAGTTTGTGTACAAAACAGACAATTTCTTTCGATGTATCCAGGTTCCATATGGAAACTCGTCTGTTACAAAGGAATTTCATTTTTTGGAACTTATTTGAACACCATAGTTTATCTGTGTTCAAAATGCACCATTCAAAGCCACATCATCAATTTACAACTCATTCTGACTTCATTTGTTATTTTTCATGCATTTACTGATTATTTTGACCTATAAGACCATGAAGTTGAAAAGCATTTGAAATGAACTCTGAAAAGGTTGCAAGTTGGCATGGTATCATCATTTCACCCACATAGCATGTGCGAGAAAGTAGAGAGGGTTAAGGCAAAACCTGGATGCACTTCGTGTACAAAACGGACAATCTCTTTCTATGTATCAGGGTTTCGTACGGAAACTCGTCTGTTACAAAGGGATTTCATTTTTTTTGAACTTATTTGAACTCCATTGTTCTTCTGTGTTCAAAATGCAATTCAAAGCCACATCATCAATTTACAACCCTTTCTGACTTCATTTGTTATTTTTCATGCATTTACTGATTATTTTGACCTATAAGACCATCAAGTTGAAAAGCATTTGAAATGAACTCCGAAAAGGTTACAAGTTGGCATGGTATCATCATTTCACCCACATAGCATGTGTGAGAAAGTAGAGAGGGTTACGGCAAAAACTGGATGCACTTCGTGTACAAAACGGACAATCTCTTTCTAAGTATCAGGGTTTCATACAGAAACTCGTCTGCTACAAAGGGATTTCATTTTTTTGAACTTATTTGAACTCCATTGTTTTTCTGTGTTCAAAATGCAATTCAGAGCCACATCATCAATTTACCACCCTTTCTGACTTCATTTGTTATTTTTCATGCATTTACTGATTATTTTGACCTATAAGACCATGAAGTTGAAAAGCATTTGAAATGAACTCTGAAAAGGTTCCAGGTTGGCATGGTATCATCATTTCACCCACATAGCATGTGCGATAAAGTAGAGAGGGTTACGGCAAAAACTGGATGCAGTTCGTGTACAAAACAGACAATCTCTTTTGAAGTATCCGGGTTCCATACGGAAACTCGTCTGTTACAAAGGAATTTCATTTTTTTTGGAACTTATTTGAACTCCATAGTTTATCTGTGTTCAAAATGCACCATTCAAAGCCACATCATCAATTTACAACCCATTCTGACTTCATTTGTTATTTTTCATGCATTTACTGATTATTTTGACCTATAAGACCATGAAGTTGAAAAGCATTTGAAAGGAACTCTGAAAAGGTTCCAAGTTGGTATGATATCATCATTTCACCCACATAGCATGTGCGAGAAAGTAGAGAGGGTTACAGCAAAAACTGGATGCACTTCGTGTACAAAACGGACAATCTCTTTCTAAGTATCAGGGTTTCATACGGAAACTTGTCCGTTACAAAGGGATTACATTTTTTTGAAGTTATTTGAACTCCATTGTTTTTCTGTGTTCAAAATGCAATTCAAAGCCACATCATCAATTTACAACCCTTTTTGACTTCATTTGTTATTTTTCATGCATTTACTGATTATTCTGACCTATAAGACCATGAAGCTGAAAAGCATTTGCAATGAACTCTGAAAAGGTTCCAAGTTGGCATGGTATCATCATTTCACCCACATAGCATGTGCGAGAAAGTAGAGAGGGTTACGGCACAAACTGGATGCAGTTCGTGTACAAAACAGACAATCTCTTTCGATGTATCCGGGTTCCATACGGAAACTCGTCTGTTACAAAGGAATTTCATTTTTTGGAACTTATTTGAACACCATAGTTTATCAGTGTTCAAAATGCACCATTCAAAGCCACATCATCAATTTACAACTCATTCTGACTTCATTTGTTATTTTTCATGCATTTAGTGATTATTTTGACCTATAAGACCATGAAGTTGAAAAGCATTTGAAATGAACTCTGAAAAGGTTGCAAGTTGGCATGGTATCATCATTTCACCCACAT
>NC_041385.1:853657285-853659250 GCF_002162155.2 Triticum dicoccoides | reverse complement strand
AAGGTTCCAAGTTGGCATGGTATCATCATTTCACCCACATAGCATGTGCCAGAAAGTAGAGAGGGTTACGGCAAAAACTGGATGCACTTCGTGTACAAAACAGACAATCTCTTTCGAAGTATCCCGGTTCCATACGGAAACTCGTCTGTTACAAAGGGATTTCATTTTTTTTGGAACTTATTTGAACTCCATAGTTTATCAGTGTTCAAAATGCACCATTCAAAGCCACATCATCAATTTACAACCCATTGTGACTTCATTTGTTATTTTTCATGCATTTACTGATTATTTTGACCTATAAGACCATGAAGTTGAAAAGCATTTGAAATGAACTCTGAAAAGGTTCCAAGTTGGCATGGTATCATCATTTCACCCACATAGCATGTGCGAGAAAGTAGAGAGGGTTATGGCAAAAACTGGATGCACTTCGTGTACAAAACGGACAATCTCGTTCTAAGTATCAGGGTTTCATACGGAAACTCGTCTGTTACAAAGGGATTTCATTTTTTTTGAACTTATTTGAACTCCATTGTTTTTCTGTGTTCAAAATGCAATTCAAAGCCACATCATCAATTTACAACCCTTTCTCACTTCATTTGTTATTTTTCATGCATTTACTGATTATTTTGACCTATAAGACCATGAAGTTGAAAAGCATTTGAAATGAACTCCGAAAAGGTTTCAAGTTGGCATGGTATCATCATTTCTCCCACATAGCATGTGCGAGAAAGTAGAGAGGGTTACGGCAAAAACTGGATGCACTTCGTGTACAAAACGGACAATCTCTTTCTAAGTATCAGGGTTTCATACGGAAACTTGTCTGTTACAAAGGGATTTCATTTTTTTGGAACTTATTTTATCTCCATAGTTTTTCTGTGTTCAAAATGCACTATTCAAAGCCACATCATCAATTTACAACCCTTTCTGACTTCATTTGTTATTTTTCATGCATTTACTGATTATTTTGACCGATAAGACCATGAAGTTGAAAAGCATTTGAAATGAACTCTGAAAAGGTTCCAAGTTGGCATGGTATCATCATTTCACCCACATAGCATGTGCGAGAAAGTAGAGAGGGTTACGGCAAAAACTGGATGCACTTCGTGTACAAAACAGACAATCTCTTTCGAAGTATCCGGGTTCCATACGGAAACTCGTCTGTTACAAAGGGATTTCATTTTTTTGGAACTTATTTGAACTCCATAGTTTTTATGTGTTCAAAATGCACCATTCAAAGCCACATCATCAATTTACAACCCATTCTGACTTCATTTGTTTTTTTTCATGCATTTCTTGATTATTTTGACCTATAAAACCATGAAGTTGAAAAGCATTTGAAATGAACTCTGAAAAGGTTCCAAGTTGGCATGGTATCATCATTTCACCCACATAGCATGTGCGACAAAGTAGAGAGGGTTACGGCAAAAACTGGATGCAGTTCGTGTACAAAACAGACAATCTCTTTCGAAGTATCAGGGTTCCATACGGAAACTCGTCTGTTACAAAGGAATTTCATTTTTTGGAACTTATTTGAACTCCATAGTTTATCAGTGTTCAAAATGCACCATTCAAAGCCACATCATCAATTTACAACCCATTCTGACTTCATTTGTTATTTTTCATGCATTTACTGATTATTTTGACCTATAAGACCATGAAGTTGAAATGCATTTGAAATGAACTCCGAAAAGGTTCCAAGTTGGCATGGTATCATCATTTCACCCACATAGCATGTGCGAGAAAGTAGAGAGGGTTATGGCAAAAACTGGATGCACTTCGTGTACAAAACGGACAATCTCTTTCTAAGTATCAGGGTTTCATACGGAAACTCGTCTGTTACAAAGGGATTTCATTTTTTTTGAACTTATTTGAACTCCATTGTTTTTCTGTGTTCAAAATGCGATTCAAAGCCACATCATCAATTTACAACCCAATCTGACTTCATTTGTTATTTTTCATGCATTT
>NC_041385.1:853656093-853657275 GCF_002162155.2 Triticum dicoccoides | reverse complement strand
AAAGGGATTTCTTTTTTTGGAACTTATTTGAACTCCATAGTTTTTCTATATTCAAAATGCACCATTCAAAGCCACATCGTCAATTTACAACCCTTTCTGACTTCATTTGTTATTTTTCATGCATTACCTGATTATTTTGACCTATAAGACCATGAAGTTGAAAAGCATTTGAAATGAACTCTGAAAAGGTTTCAAGTTGGCATGGTATCATCATTTCACCCACATAGCATGTGCGAGAAAGTAGAGAGGGTTACGGCAAAAACTGGATGCACTTCGTGTACAAAACGGACAATCTCTTTCTAAGTATCAGGGTTCCATACGGAAACTCGTCTGTTACAAAGAAATTTCATTTTTTTGGAACTTATTTGAACTCCATAATTTATCAGTGTTCAAAATGCACCATTCAAAGCCACATCATCAATTTACAACCCATTCTGACTTCATTTGTTATTTTTCATGCATTTACTGATTATTTTGACCTATAAGACCATGAAGTTGAAAAGCATTTGAAATGAACTCCGAAAAGGTTCCAAGTTGGCATGGTATCATCATTTCACCCACATAGCATGTGCGAGAAAGTAGAGAGGGTTACGGAAAAAACTGGATGCACTTCATGTACAAAACAGACAATCTCTTTCTAAGTATCAGGGTTTCATACGGAAACTCGTCTGTTACAAAGGGATTTCTTTTTTTGGAACTTATTTGAACTCCATAGTTTATCAGTGTTCAAAATGCACCATTCAAAGCCACATCATCAATTTACAACCCATTCTGACTTCATTTGTTATTTTTCATGCATTTACTGATTATTTTGACCTATAAGACCATGAAGTTGAAAAGCATTTGAAATGAACTCCGAAAAGGTTCCAAGTTGGCATGGTATCATCATTTCACCCACATAGCATGTGCGAGAAGGTAGAGAGGGTTATGGCAAAAACTGGATGCACTTCGTGTACAAAACGGACAATCTCTTTCTAAGTATCAGGGTTTCATACAGAAACTCGTCTGTTACAAAGGGATTTCATTTTTTTTGAACTTATTTGAACTCCATTGTTTTTCTGTGTTCAAAATGCGATTCAAAGCCACATCATCAATTTACAACCCAATCTGACTTCATTTGTTATTTTTCATGCATTTACTGATTATTTTGACCTATAAGACCATGAAGTTGAAAAGCATTTG
>NC_041385.1:853654037-853656083 GCF_002162155.2 Triticum dicoccoides | reverse complement strand
TGTGCAAGAAAGTAGAGAGGGTTACGGCAAAAACTGGATGCACTTCGTGTACAAAATAGACAATCTCTTTCGAAGTATCAGGGTTTCATACGGAAACTCGTCTGTTACAAAGGGATTTCATTTTTTGGAACTTATTTGAACTCCATAGTTTTTCTGTGTTCAAAATGCACCATTCAAAGCCACATCATCAATTTACAACCCTTTCTGACTTCATTTGTTATTTTTCATGCATTTACTGATTATTTTGACCTATAAGACCATGAAGTTGAAAAGCATTTGAAATGAACTCTGAAAAGGTTCCAAGTTGGCATGGTATCATCATTTCACCCACATATCATGTGCGAGAAAGTAGAGAGGGTTATGGCAAAAAGTGGACGCACTTCGTGTACAAAACAGACAAAATCTTTCGACGTATCAGGGTTCCATACGGAAACTCGTCTGTTACAAAGGGATTTCATTTTTTTGGAACTTATTTGAACTCCATAGTTTATCGGTGTTCAAAATGCACCATTCAAAGCCACATCATCAATTTACAACCCATTCTGACCTGATTTGTTATTTTTCATGCATTTACTGATTATTTTGACCTATAAGACCATGAAGATGAAAAGCATTTGAAATGAACTCTCAAAAGGTTCCAAGTTGGCATGGTATCATCATTTCACCCACATAGCATGTGCGAGAAAGTAGAGAGGGTTACGGCAAAAACTGGATGCACTTCGTGTACAAAACGGACAATCTCTTTCTAAGTATCAGGGTTTCGTACGGAAACTCGTCGTTACAAAGGAATTTCATTTTTTTTGAACTTATTTGAACTCCATTGTTTTTCTGTGTTCAAAATGCAATTCAAAGCCACATCATCAATTTACAACACTTTCTGACTTCATTTGTTATTTTTCATGCATTTACTGATTATTTTGACCTATAAGACCATTAAGTTGAAAAGCATTTGAAATGAACTCCGAAAAGGTTCCAAGTTGGCATGGTATCATCATTTCACCCACATAGCATGTGCGAGAAAGTAGAGAGGGTTACGGCAAAAACGGGATGCACTTCGTGTATAAAACAGACAAAATCTTTCGAAGTATCAGGGTTTCATACGGAAACTCGTCTGTTACAAAGGAATTTCATTTTTTTGGAACTTATTTGAACTCCATAGTTTTTCTGTGTTCAAAATGCACCATTCAAAGCCACATCATCAATTTACAACCCTTTCTGACTTCATTTGTTATTTTTCATGCATTTACTGATTATTTTGACCTATAAGACCATGAAGTTGAAAAGCATTTGAAATGAACTCTGAAAAGGTTCCAAGTTGGCATGGTATCATCATTTCACCCACATATCATGTGCGAGAAAGTAGAGAGGGTTACGGCGAAAACTGGATGCACTTCGTGTACAAAACAGACAAAATCTTTCGAAGTATCCGGGTTCCATACGGAAACTCGTCTGTTACAAAGGAATTTCATTTTTTTGGAACTTATTTGAACTCCATAGTTTATCAGTCTTCAAAATGCACCATTCAAAGCCACATCATCAATTTACAACCCATTCTGACTTCATTTGTTATTTTTCATGCATTTCCTGATTATTTTGACCTATAAGACCATGAAGTTGAAAAGCATTTGAAATGAACTCTGAAAAGGTTCCAAGTTGGCATGGTATCATCATTTCACCTACATAGCATGTGCTTGAAAGTAAAGAGGGTTACGACAAAAACTGGATGCACTTCGTGTACAAAACGGACAATCTCTTTCCAAGTATGAGGGTTTCATACGGAAACTCGTCTGTTACAAAGGGATTTCATTTTTTTGAACTTATTTGAACTCCATTGTTTTTCTGTGTTCAAACTGCAATTCAAAGCCACATCATCAATTTACAACCCTTTCTGACTTCATTTGTTATTTTTCATGCATTTACTGATTATTTTGACCTATAAGACCATGAAGTTGAAAAGCATTTGAAATGAACTCTGAAAAGGTTCCAAGTTGGCATGGTATCATCATTTCACCCACATATCATGTGCGAGAAAGTAGAGAGGGTTAC
>NC_041385.1:853649408-853650520 GCF_002162155.2 Triticum dicoccoides | reverse complement strand
TTGTTATTTTTCACGCATTTACTGATTATTTTGACCTATAGGACCATGAAGTTGAAAAGCAATTGAAATGAACTCTGAAAAGGTTCCAAGTTGGCATGGTATCATCATTTCACCCACATAGCATGTGTGAGAAATTAGAGAGGGTTATGGCAAAAACTGGATGCACTTCATGTACAAAACGGACAATCTCTTTCTAAGTATCAGGGTTTCATACGGAAACTCGTCTGTTACAAAGGGATTTCATTTTTTTGGAACTTATTTGAACTCCATAGTTTTTCTGTGTTCAAAATGCACCATTCAAAGCCACATCATCAATTTACAACCCTTTCTGACTTCATTTGTTATTTTTCACGCATTTACTGATTATTTTGACCTATAGGACCATGAAGTTGAAAAGCAATTGAAATGAAGTCTGAAAAGGTTCCAAGTTGGCATGGTATCATCATTTCACCCACATATCATGTGCGAGAAAGTAGAGAGGGTTACGGCAAAAACTGGATGCACTTCGTGTAGAAAACAGACAAAATCTTTCGAAGTATCCGGGTTCCATACGGAAACTCGTCTGTTACAAAGGAATTTCATTTTTTTAGAACTTATTTGAACTCCATAGTTTATCAGTCTGCAAAATGCACCATTCAAAGCCACATCATCAATTTACAACCCATTCTGACTTCATTTGTTATTTTTCATGCATTTCCTGATTATTTTGACCTATAAGACCATGAAGTTGAAAAGCATTTGAAATGAACTCTGAAAAGGTTCCAAGTTGGCATGGTATCATCATTTCACCTACATAGCATGTGCGAGAAAGTAAAGAGGGTTACGACAAAAACTGGATGCACTTTGTGTACAAAACGGGTAATCTCTTTCTAAGTATCAGGGTTTCATACGGAAACTCGTCTGTTACAAAGGGATTTCATTTTTTTTGAACTTATTTGAACTCCATTGTTTTTCTGTGTTCAAACTGCAATTCAAAGCCACATCATCAATTTACAACCCTCTCTGACTTCATTTGTTATTTTTCATGCATTTACTGATTATTTTGACCTATAAGACCATGAAGTTCAAAAGCATTTGAAATGAACTCTGAAAAGGTTCCAAGTTGGCATGGT
>NC_041385.1:853646811-853649398 GCF_002162155.2 Triticum dicoccoides | reverse complement strand
TGTGTTCAAAATGCAATTCAAAGCCACATCATCAATTTACAACCCTTTCTGACTTCATTTGTTATTTTTCATGCATTTACTGATTATTTTGACCTATAAGACCATGAAGTCGAAAAGCATTTGAAATGAACTCTGAAAAGGTTCCAAGTTGGCATGGTATCATCATTTCACCCACATAGCATGTGCGAGAAATTAGAGAGGGTTATGGAAAAAACTGGATGCACTTCATGTACAAAACGGACAATCTCTTTCTAAGTATCAGGGTTTCATACGGAAACTCGTCTGTTACAAAGGGATTTCATTTTTTTGGAACTTATTTGAACTCCATAGTTTTTCTGTGTTCAAAATGCACCATTCAAAGCCACATCATCAATTTACAACCCTTTCTGACTTCATTTGTTATTTTTCACGCATTTACTGATTATTTTGACCTACAGGACCATGAAGTTGAAAAGCAATTGAAATGAACTCTGAAAAGGTTCCAGGTTGGCATGGTATCATCATTTCACCCACATAGCATGTGCGAGAAAGTAGAAAGGATTACGGCAACAACTGGATGCACTTCGTGTACAAAATGGACAATCTCTTTCTAAGTATCAGGGTTTCATACAGAAACTCGTCTGTTACAAAGGGATTTCATTTTTTTAACTTATTTGAACTCCATTGTTTTTCTGTGTTCAAAATGCAATTCAAAGCCACATCATCAATTTACAACCCTTTATGACTTCATTTGTTATTTTTCATGCATTTTTACAGATTATTTTGACCTATAAGACCATGAAGCTGAAAAGCATTGGAAATGAACTCTGAAAAGGTTCCAAGTTGGCATGGTATCATCATTTCACCCACATAGCATGTGCAAGAAAGTAGAGAGGGTTACGGCAAAAACTGGATGCACTTCGTGTACAAAATAGATAATCTCTTTCGAAGTATCAGGGTTTCATACGGAAACTCGTCTGTTACAAAGGGATTTCATTTTTTTGGAACTTATTTGAACTCCATAGTTTTTCTGTGTTCAAAATGCACCATTCAAAGCCACATCATCAATTTACAACCCTTTTTGACTTCATTTGTTATTTTTCATGCATTTACTGATTAATTTGACCTATAAGACCATGAAGTTGAAAAGCATTTGAAATGAACTCTGAAAAGGTTCCAAGTTGGCATGGTATCATCATTTCACCCACATATCATGTGCGAGAAAGTAGAGAGGGTTATGGCAAAAACTGGACGCACTTCGTGTACAAAACAGACAAAATCTTTCGAAGTATCAGGGTTCCATACGGAAACTCGTCTGTTACAAAGGAATTTCATTTTTTTGGAACTTATTTGAACTCCATAGTTTATCAGTGTTCAAAATGCACCATTCAAAGCCACATCATCAATTTACAACCCATTCTGACTTGATTTGTTATTTTTCATGCATTTACTGATTATTTTGACCTATAAGACCATGAAGTTGAAAAGCATTTGAAATAAACTCTTAAAAGGTTCCAAGTTGGCATGGTATCATCATTTCACCCACATAGCATGTGCGAGAAAGTAGAGAGGGTTACGGCAAAAACTGGATGCACTTCGTGTACAAAACGGACAATCTCTTTCTAAGTATCAGGGTTTCATACGAAAACTCGTCTGTTACAAAGGGATTTCATTTTTTTTGAACTTATTTGAACTCCATTGTTTTTTGTGTTCAAAATGCAATTCAAAGCCACATCATCAATTTACAACCCTTTCTGACTTCATTTGTTATTTTTCATGCATTTACTGATTATTTTGACCTATAAGACCATGAAGTCGAAAAGCATTTGAAATGAACTCTGAAAAGGTTCCAAGTTGGCATGGTATCATCATTTCACCCACATAGCATGTGCGAGAAATTAGAGAGGGTTATGGCAAAAACTGGATGCACTTCATGTACAAAACGGACAATCTCTTTCTAAGTATCAGGGTTTCATACGGAAACTCGTCTGTTACAAAGGGCTTTCATTTTTTTGGAACTTATTTGAACTCCATAGTTTTTCTGTGTTCAAAATGCACCATTCAAAGCCACATCATCAATTTACAACCCTTTCTGACTTCATTTGTTATTTTTCACGCATTTACTGTTTATTTTGACCTATAGGACCATGAAGTTGAAAAGCAATTGAAATGAACTCTGAAAAGGTTCCACGTTGGCATGGTATCATCATTTCACCCACATATCATGTGCGAGAAAGTAGAGAGGGTTACGGCAAAAACTGGATGCACTTCGTGTAGAAAACAGACAAAATCTTTCGAAGTATCCGGGTTCCATACGGAAACTCGTCTGTTACAAAGGAATTTCATTTTTTTAGAACTTATTTGAACTCCATAGTTTATCAGTCTGCAAAATGCACCATTCAAAGCCACATCATCAATTTACAACCCATTCTGACTTCATTTGTTATTTTTCATGCATTTCCTGATTATTTTGACCTATAAGACCATGAAGTTGAAAAGCATTTGAAATGAACTCTGAAAAGGTTCCAAGTTGGCATGGTATCATCATTTCACCTACATAGCATGTGCGAGAAAGTAAAGAGGGTTACGACAAAAACTGGATGCACTT
>NC_041385.1:853646315-853646801 GCF_002162155.2 Triticum dicoccoides | reverse complement strand
GAGAAAGTAGAGAGGGTTACGGCAAAAACTGGATGCACTTCGTGTACAAAACAGACAATCTCTTTCGAAGTATCCGGGTTCCATACGGAAACTCGTCTATTACAAAGGGATTTAATTTTTTTGGAACTTATTTGAACTCCATAGTTTTTCTGTGTTCAAAATGCACCATTCAAAGCCACATCATCAATTTACAACCCATTCTGACTTCATTTGTTTTTTTTCATGCATTTCCTGATTATTTTGACCTATAAGACCATGAAGTTGAAAAGCATTTGAAATGAACTCTGAAAAGGTTCCAAGTTAGCATGGTATCGTCATTTCACCCACATAGCATGTGCGAGAAAGTAGAGAGGGTTACGGCAAAAACTGGATGCAGTTCGTGTACAAAACAGACAATCTCTTTCGAAGTATCAGGGTTCCATACGGAAACTCGTCTGTTACAAAGGAATTTCATTTTTTTGGAACTTATTTGAACTCCATAGTTTA
>NC_041385.1:853645556-853646078 GCF_002162155.2 Triticum dicoccoides | reverse complement strand
ACTAGATGCACTTCGTGTACAAAACGGACAATCTCTTTCTAAGTATCAGGGTTTCATACGGAAACTCGTCTGTTACAAAGGGATTTCATTTTTTTTGAACTTATTTGAACTCCATTGTTTTTCTGTGTTCAAAATGCACCATTCAAAGCCAAATCATCAATTTACAACCCTTTCTGACTTCATTTGTTATTTTTCATGCATTTACTGATTATTTTGACCTATAAGACCATGAAGTTGAAAAGCATTTGAAATGAACTCTGAAAAGGTTCCAAGTTGGCATGGTATCATCATTTCACCCACATAGCATGTGCGAGAAAGTAGAGAGGGTTACGGCAAAAACTGGATGCACTTCGTGTACAAAACGGACAATCTCTTTCTAAGTATCAGGGTTTCATACGGAAACTCGTCTATTACAAAGGGATTTCATTTTTTTGGAACTTATTTGAACTCCATAGTTTTTCTGTGTTCAAAATGCACCATTCAAAGCCACATCATCAATTTACAACCCTTTCTGACTTCATT
>NC_041385.1:853641113-853644251 GCF_002162155.2 Triticum dicoccoides | reverse complement strand
TTTTTCATGCATTTACTGATTATTTTGACCTATAAGACCATGAAGTTGAAAAGCATTTGAAATGAACTCTGAAAAGGTTCCAAGTTGGCATGGTATCATCATTTCACCCACATAGCATGTGCGAGAAAGTAGAGAGGGTTACGGCAAAAACTGGATGCACTTCGTGTACAAAACAGACAATCTCTTTCGAAGTATCCGGGTTCCATACGGAAACTCGTCTGTTACAAAGGGATTTCATTTTTTTGGAACTTATTTGAACTCCATAGTTTTTCTGTGTTCAAAATGCACCATTCAAAGACACATCATCAATTTACAACCCATTCTGACTTCATTTGTTTTTTTTCATGCATTTCCTGATTATTTTGACCTATAAGACCATGAAGTTGAAAAGCATTTGAAATGAACTCTGAAAAGGTTCCAACTTGGCATGGTATCGTCATTTCACCCACATAGCATGTTCGAGAAAGTAGAGAGGGTTACGGCAAAACCTGGATGCAGTTCGTGTACAAAACAGACAATCTCTTTCAAAGTATCAGGGTTCCATACGGAAACTCGTCTGTTACAAAGGAATTTCATTTTTTTGGAACTTATTTGAACTCCAAAGTTTATCAGTGTTCAAAATGCACCATTCAAAGCCACATCATCAATTTACAACCCATTCTGACTTCATTTGTTATTTTTCATGCATTTACTGATTATTTTGACCTATATGACCATGAAGTTGAAAAGCATTTGAAATGAACTCCGAAAAGGTTCCAAGTTGGCATGGTATCATCATTTCACCCACATAGCATGTGCGAGAAAGTAGAGAGGGTTATGGAAAAAACTGGATGCACTTCGTGTACAAAACGGACAATCTCTTTCTAAGTATCAGGGTTTCATACGGAAACTCGTCTGTTACAAAGGGATTTCATTTTTTTTGAACTTATTTGAACTCCACTGTTTTTCTGTGTTCAAAATGCACCATTCAAAGCCAAATCATCAATTTACAACCCTTTCTGACTTCATTTGTTATTTTTCATGCATTTACTGATTATTTTGACCTATAAGACCATGAAGTTGAAAAGCATTTGAAATGAACTCTGAAAAGGTTCCAAGTTGGCATGGTATCATCATTTCACCCACATAGCATGTGCGAGAAAGTAGAGAGGGTTACGGCAAAAACTGGATGCACTTCGTGTCCAAAACGAACAATCTCTTTCTAAGTATCAGGGTTTCATACGGAAACTCGTCTGTTACAAAGGGATTTCATTTTTTTGGAACTTATTTGAACTCCATAGTTTTTCTGTGTTCGAAATGCACCATTCAAAGCCACATCATCAATTTACAACCCTTTCTGACTTCATTTGTTATTTTTCATGCATTTACTGATTATTTTGACCTATAAGACCATGAAGTTGAAAAGCATTTGAAATGAACTCTGAAAAGGTTCCAAGTTGGCATGGTATCATCATTTCACCCACATAGCATGTGCGAGAAAGTAGAGAGGGTTACGGCAAAAACTGGATGCACTTCGTGTACAAAACGGACAATCTCTTTCTAAGTATCAGGGTTTCGTACGGAAACTCGTCGTTACAAAGGAATTTCATTTTTTTTGAACTTATTTGAACTCCATTGTTTTTCTGTGTTCAAAATGCAATTCAAAGCCACATCATCAATTTACAACACTTTCTGACTTCATTTGTTATTTTTCATGCATTTACTGATTATTTTGACCTATAAGACCATGAAGTTGAAAAGCATTTGAAATGAACTCCGAAAAGGTTCCAACTTGGCATGGTATCATCATTTCACCCACATAGCATGTGCGAGAAAGTAGAGAGGGTTACGGCAAAAACGGGATGCACTTCGTGTACAAAACAGACAAAATCTTTCGAAGTATCCGGGTTCCATACGGAAACTCGTCTGTTACAAAGGAATTTCATTTTTTTGGAACTTATTTGAACTCCATAGTTTATCAGTCTTCAAAATGCACCATTCAAAGCCACATCATCAATTTACAACCCTTTTTGACTTCATTTGTTATTTTTCATGCATTTATAGATTATTTTGACCTATAAGACCATGAAGTTGAAAAGCATTTGAAATGAACTCTGAAAAGGTTCCAAGTTGGCATGGTATCATCATTTCACCCACATAGCATGTGCGAGAAATTAAAGAGGGTTACGGCAAAAACTGGATGCACTTCGTGTACAAAACGGACAATCTCTTTCTAAGTATGAGGGTTTCATACGGAAACTCGTCTGTTACAAAGGGATTTCATTTTTTTGAACTTATTTGAACTCCATTGTTTTTCTGTGTTCAAACTGCAATTCAAAGCCACATCGTCAATTTACAACCCTTTCTGACTTCATTTGTTATTTTTCATGCATTTACTGATTATTTTGACCTATAAGACCATGAAGTTCAAAAGCATTTGAAATGAACTCTGAAAAGGTTCCAAGTTGGCATGGTATCATCATTTCACCCACATAGCATGTGCGAGAAAGTAGAGAGGATTACAGCAAAAACTGGATGCACTTCGTGTACAAAACGGACAATCTATTTCTAAGTATCAGGGTTTCATACAGAAACTCGTCTGTTACAAAGGGATTTCATTTTTTTAACTTATTTGAACTCCATTGTTTTTCTGTGTTCAAAACGCAATTCAAAGCCACATCATCAATTTACAACCCTTTTTGACTTCATTTGTTATTTTTCATGCATTTTTACAGATTATTTTGACCTATAAGACCATGAAGTTGAAAAGCATTTGAAATGAACTCTGAAAAGGTTCCAAGTTGGCATGGTATCATCATTTCACCCACATAGCATGTGCAAGAAAGTAGAGAGGGTTACGGCACAAACTGGATGCACTTCGTGTACAAAATAGACAATCTCTTTCGAAGTATCAGGGTTTCATACGGAAACTCGTCTGTTACAAAGGGATTTCATTTTTTTGGCACTTATTTGAACTCCATAGTTTTTCTGTGTTCAAAATGCACCATTCAAAGCCGCATCATCAATTTACAACCCTTTCTGACTTCATTTGTTATTTTTCATGCATTTACTGATTAATTTGACCTATAAGACCATGAAGTTGAAAAGCATTTGAAATGAACTCTGAAAAGGTTCCAAGTTGGCATGGTATCATCATTT
>NC_041385.1:853637603-853639168 GCF_002162155.2 Triticum dicoccoides | reverse complement strand
AAGTATGAGGGTTTCATACGGAAACTCGTCTGTTACAAAGGGATTTCATTTTTTTGAACTTATTTGAACTCCATTGTTTTTCTGTGTTCAAACTGCAATTCAAAGCCACATCATCAATTTACAACCCTTTCTGACTTCATTTGTTATTTTTCATGCATTTACTGATTATTTTGACCTATAAGACCATGAAGTTCAAAAGCATTTGAAATGAACTCTGAAAAGGTTCCAAGTTGGCATGGTATCATCATTTCACCCACATAGCATGTGCGAGAAAGTAGAGAGGATTACGGCAAAAACTGGATGCACTTCGTGTACAAAACGGACAATCTCTTTCTAAGTATCAGGGTTTCATACAGAAACTCGTCTGTTACAAAGGGATTTCATTTTTTTAACTTATTTGAACTCCATTGTTTTTCTGTGTTCAAAATGCAATTCAAAGCCACATCATCAATTTACAACCATTTTTGACTTCATTTGTTATTTTTCATGCATTTTTACAGATTATTTTGACCTATAAAACCATGAAGTTGAAAAGCACTTGAAATGAACTCTGAAAAGGTTCCAAGTTGGCATGGTATCATCATTTCACCCACATAGCATGTGCAAGAAAGTAGAGAGGGTTACGGCAAAAACTGGATGCACTTCGTGTACAAAATAGACAATCTCTTTCGAAGTATCAGGGTTTCATACGGAAACTCGTCTGTTACAAAGGGATTTCATTTTTTTGGAACTTATTTGAACTCCATAGTTTTTCTGTGTTCAAAATGCACCATTCAAAGCCGCATCATCAATTTACAACCCTTTCTGACTTCATTTGTTATTTTTCATGCATTTACTGATTAATTTGACCTATAAGACCATGAAGTTGAAAAGCATTTGAAATGAACTCTGAAAAGGTTCCAAGTTGGCATGGTATCATCATTTCACCCACATATCATGTGCGAGAAAGTAGAGAGGGTTACGGTAAAAACTGGACACACTTCGTGTACAAAACAGACAAAATCTTTCGAAGTATCAGGGTTCCATACGGAAACTCGTCTGTTACAAAGGAATTTCATTTTTTTGGAACTTATTTGAACTCCATAGTTTATCAGTGTTCAAAATGCACCATTCAAAGCCACATCATCAATTTACAACCCATTCTGACTTGATTTGTTATTTTTCATGCATTTACTGATTATTTTGACTTGTGAGACCATGAAGTTGAAAAGCATTTGAAATAAACTCTGAAAAGGTTCCAAGTTGGCATGGTATCATCATTTCACCCACATAGCATGTGCGAGAAAGTAGAGAGGGTTACGGCAAAAACTGGATGCACTTCGTGTACAAAACGGACAATCTCTTTCTAAGTATCAGGGTTTCATACGAAAACTCGTCTGTTACAAAGGGATTTCATTTTTTTTGAACTTATTTGAACTCCATTGTTTTTCTGTGTTCAAAATGCAATTCAAAGCCACATCATCAATTTACAACCCTTTCTGACTTCATTTGTTATTTTTCATGCATTTACTGATTATTTTGACCTATAACACCATGAAGTTGAAAAGCATTTGAAATGAACTCCG
>NC_041385.1:853630908-853631803 GCF_002162155.2 Triticum dicoccoides | reverse complement strand
TTGACTTCATTTGTTATTTTTCATGCATTTTTACAGATTATTTTGACCTATAAGACCATGAAGTTGAAAAGCATTTGAAATGAACTCTGAAAAGGTTCCAAGTTGGCATGGTATCATCATTTCACCCACATAGCATGCGCGAGAAAGTAGAGAGGATTACGGCAAAAACTGGATGCACTTCGTGTACAAAACGGACAATCTCTTTCTAAGTATCAGGGGTTCATACAGAAACTCGTCTGTCACAAAGGAATTTCATTTTTTTAACTTATTTGAACTCCATTGTTTTTCTGTGTTCAAAATGCAATTCAAAGCCACATCATCAATTTACAACCCTTTTTGACTTCATTTGTTATTTTTCATGCATTTTTACAGATTATTTTGACCTATAACACCATGAAGTTGAAAAGCATTTGAAATGAACTCTGAAAAGGTTCCAAGTTGGCATGGTATCATCATTTCACCCACATAGCATGTGCGAGAAAGTAAAGAGGGTTACGGCAAAAACTGGATGCACTTCGTGTACAAAACGGACAATCTCTTTCTAAGTATGAGGGTATCATACGGAAACTCGTCTGTTACAAAGGGATTTCATTTTTTTGAACTTATTTGAACTCCATTGTTTTTCTGTGTTCAAACTGCAATTCAAAGCCACATCATCAATTTACAACCCTTTCTGACTTCATTTGTTATTTTTCATGCATTTACTGATTATTTTGACCTATAAGACCATGGAGTTCAAAAGCATTTGAAATGAACTCTGAAAAGGTTCCAAGTTGGCATGGTATCATCATTTCACCCACATAGCATGTGCAAGAAAGTAGAGAGGGTTACGGCAAAAACTGGATGCACATCGTGTACAAAATAGACAATCTCTTTCGAAGTATCAGGGTTTCAT
>NC_041385.1:853626757-853630898 GCF_002162155.2 Triticum dicoccoides | reverse complement strand
TGGATGCACTTCGTGTACAAAATAGACAATCTCTTTCGAAGTATCAGGGTTTCATACGGAAACTCGTCTGTTACAAAGGGATTTCATTTTTTTGGAACTTATTTGAACTCCATAGTTTTTCTGTGTTCAAAATGCACCATTCAAAGCCACATCATCAATTTACAACCCTTTCTGACTTCATTTGTTATTTTTCATGCATTTACTGATTAATTTGACCTATAAGACCATGAAGTTGAAAAGCATTTGAAATGAACTCTGAAAAGGTTCCAAGTTGGCATGGTATCATCATTTCACCCACATATCATGTGCGAGAAAGTAGAGAGGGTTACGGCAAAAATTGGACGCACTTCGTGTACAAAACGGACAAAATATTTCGAAGTATCAGGGTTCCATACAGAAACTCGTCTGTTACAAAGGAATTTCATTTTTTTGGAACTTATTTGAACTCCATAGTTTATCAGTCTTCAAAATGCACCATTCAAAGCCACATCATCAATTTACAACCCTTTTTGACTTCATTTGTTATTTTTCATGCATTTTTACAGATTATTTTGACCTATAAGACCATGAAGTTGAAAAGCATTTGAAATGAACTCTGAAAAGGTTCCAAGTTGGCATGGTATCATCATTTCACCCACATAGCATGTGCAAGAAAGTAGAGAGGGTTACGGCAAAAACTGGATGCACATCGTGTACAAAATAGACAATCTCTTTCGAAGTATCAGGGTTTCATACGGAAACTCGTCTGTTACAAAGGGATTTCATTTTTTTGGAACTTATTTGAACTCCATACTTTTTCTTTGTTCAAAATGCACCATTCAAAGCCACATCATCAATTTACAACCCTTTCTGACTTCATTTGTTATTTTTCATGCATTTACTGATTAATTTGACCTATAAGACCATGAAGTTGAAAAGCATTTGAAATGAACTCTGAAAAGGTTCCAAGTTGGCATGGTATCATCATTTCACCCACATATCATGTGCGAGAAAGTAGAGAGGGTTACGGCAAAAATTGGACGCACTCCGTGTACAAAACAGACAAAATCTTTCGAAGTATCAGGGTTCCATACGGAAACTCGTCTGTTACAAAGGAATTTCATTTTTTTGGAACTTATTTGAACTCCATAGTTTATCAGTGTTCAAAATGCACCATTCAAAGCCACATCATCAATTTACAACCCATTCTGACTTGATTTGTTATTTTTCATGCATTCACTGATTATTTTGACCTATAAGACCATGAAGTTGAAAAGCATTTGAAATAAACTCTGAAAAGGTTCCAAGTTGGCATGGTATCATCATTTCACCCACATAGCATGTGCGAAAAAGTAGAGAGGGTTACGGCAAAAACTGGATGCACTTTGTGTACAAAACGGACAATCTCTTTCTAAGTATCAGGGTTTCATACGAAAACTCGTCTTTTACAAAGGGATTTCATTTTTCTGAACTTATTTGAACTCCATTGTTTTTCTGTGTTCAAAATGTAATTCAAATCCACATCATCAATTTACATCCCTTTCTGACTTCATTTGTTATTTTTCATGCATTTACTGATTATTTTGACCTATAAGACCATGAAGTTGAAAAGCATTTGAAATGAACTCCGAAAAGGTTCCAAGTTGGCATGGTATCATCATTTCACCCACATAGCATGTGCGAGAAAGTAGAGAGGGTTACAGCAAAAACTGGATGCACTTCGTGTACAAAACGGACAATCTCTTTCTAAGTATCAGGGTTTCGTACGGAAACTCGTCGTTACAAAGGAATTTCATTTTTTTTGAACTTATTTGAACTCCATTGTTTTTCTGTGTTCAAAATGCAATTCAAAGCCACATCATCAATTTACAACCCTTTCTGACTTCATTTGTTATTTTTCATGCATTTACTGATTATTTTGACCTATAAGACCATGAAGTTGAAAAGCATTTGAAATGAACTCCGAAAAGGTTCCAAGTTGGCATGGTATCATCATTTCACCCACATAGCATGTGCGAGAAAGTAGAGAGGGTTACGGCAAAAACTGGATGCACTTCGTGTACAAAACGGACAATCTCTTTCTAAGTATCAGGGTTTCGTACGGAAACTCGTTGTTACAAAGGAATTTCATTTTTTTTGAACTTATTTGAACTCCATAGTTTTTCTGTGTTCAAAATGCACCATTCAAAGCCACATCATCAATTTACAACCCATTCTGACTTGATTTGTTATTTTTCATGCATTTACTGATTATTTTGACCTATGAGACCATGAAGTTGAAAAGCATTTGAAATAAACTCTGAAAAGGTTCCAAGTTGGCATGGTATCATCATTTCACCCACATATCATGTGCGAGAAAGTAGAGAGGGTTACGGCAAAAACTGGATGCACTTCGTGTACAAAACAGACAAAATCTTTCGAAGTATCCGGGTTCCATACGGAAACTCGTCTGTTACAAAGGAATTTCATTTTTTTGGAACTTATCTGAACTCCATAGTTTATCAGTCTTCAAAATGCACCATTCAAAGCCACATCATCAATTTACAACCCTTTTTGACTTCATTTGTTATTTTTCATGCATTTACAGATTATTTTGACCTATAAGACCATGATGTTGAAAAGCATTTGAAATGAACTCTGAAAAGGTTCCAAGTTGGCATGGTATCATCATTTCACCCACATAGCATGTGTGAGAAAGTAAAGAGGGTTACGGCAAAAACTGGATGCACTTCGTGTACAAAACGGACAATCTCTTTCTAAGTATGAGGGTTTCATACGGAAACTCGTCTGTTACAAAGGGATTTCATTTTTTTGAACTTATTTGAACTCCATTGTTTTTCTGTGTTCAAACTGCAATTCAAAGCCACATCATCAATTTACAACCCTTTCTGACTTCATTTGTTATTTTTCATGCATTTACTGATTATTTTGACCTATAAGACCATGAAGTTCAAAAGCATTTGAAATGAACTCTGAAAAGGTTCCAAGTTGGCATGGTATCATCATTTCACCCACATAGCATGTGCGAGAAAGTAGAGAGGATTACGGCAAAAACTGGATGCACTTCGTGTACAAAATGGACAATCTCTTTCTAAGTATCAGGGTTTCATACAGAAACTCGTCTGTTACAAAGGGATTTCATTTTTTTAACTTATTTGAACTCCATTGTTTTTCTGTGTTCAAAATGCAATTCAAAGCCACATCATCAATTTACAACCCTTTTTGACTTCATTTGTTATTTTTCATGCATTTTTACAGATTATTTTGACCTATAAGACCATGAAGTTGAAAAGCATTTGAAATGAACTCTGAAAGGTTCCAAGTTGGCATGGTATCATCATTTCACCCACATAGCATGTGCGAGAAAGTAAAGAGGGTTACGGCAAAAACTGGATGCACTTCGTGTACAAAACGGACAATGTCTTTCTAAGTATGAGGGTTTCATACGGAAACTCGTCTGTTACAAAGGGATTTCATTTTTTTGAACTTATTTGAGCTCCATTGTTTTTCTGTGTTCAAACTGCAATTCAAAGCCACATCATCAATTTACAACGCTTTCTGACTTCATTTGTTATTTTTCATGCATTTACTGATTATTTTGACCTATAAGACCATGAAGTTCAAAAGCATTTGAAATGAACTCTGAAAAGGTTCCAAGTTGGCATGGTATCATCATTTCACCCACATAGCATGTGCGAGAAAGTAGAGAGAATTACGGCAAAAACTGGATGCACTTCGTGTACAAAACGGACAATCTCTTTCTAAGTATCAGGGTTTCGTACGGAAACTCGTCTGTTACAAAGGGATTTCATTTTTTTTGAACTTATTTGAACTCCATTGTTTTTCTGTGTTCAAAATGCAATTCAAAGCCACATCATCAATTTACAACCCTTTCTGACTTCATTTGTTATTTTTCATGCATTTACTGATTATTTTGACCTATAAGACCATGAAGTTGAAAAGCATTTGAAATGAACTCCGAAAAGGTTCCAAGTTGGCATGGTATCATCATTTCACCCACATAGCATGTGCGAGAAAGTAGAGAGGGTTACAGCAAAAACTGGATGCACTTCGTGTACAAAACGGACAATCTCTTTCTAAGTATCAGGGTTTCGTACGGAAAATCGTCGTTACAAAGGAATTTCATTTTTTTTGGACTTAT
>NC_041385.1:853619109-853624622 GCF_002162155.2 Triticum dicoccoides | reverse complement strand
TATTTGAACTCCATAGTTTTTCTGTGTTCAAAATGCACCATTCAAAGCCACATCATCAATTTACAACCCTTTCTGACTTCATTTGTTATTTTTCATGCATTTACTGATTAATTTGACCTATAAGACCATGAAGTTGAAAAGCATTTGAAATGAACTCTGAAAAGGTTCCAAGTTGGCATGGTATCATCATTTCACCCACATATCATGTGCGAGAAAGTAGAGAGGGTTACGGCAAAAACTGGACGCACTTCGTGTACAAAACAGACAAAATCTTTCGAAGTATCAGGGTTCCATACGGAAACTCTTCTGTTACAAAGGAATTTCATTTTTTTGGAACTTATTTGAACTCCATAGTTTATCAGTGTTCAAAATGCACCATTCAAAGCCACATCATCAATTTACAACCCATTCTGACTTGATTTGTTATTTTTCATGCATTTACTGATTATTTTGACCTATAAGACCATGAAGTTGAAAAGCATTTGAAATAAACTCTGAAAAGGTTCCAAGTTGGCATGGTATCATCATTTCACCCACATAGCATGTGCGAGAAAGTAGAGAGGGTTACGGCAAAAACTGTATGCACTTCGTGTACAAAACGGACAATCTCTTTCTAAGTATCAGGGTTTCATACGAAAACTCGTCTGTTACAAAGGGATTTCATTTTTTTTGAACTTATTTGAACTCCATTGTTTTTCTGTGTTCAAAATGCAATTCAAAGCCACATCATCAATTTACAACCCTTTCTGACTTCATTTGTTATTTTTCATGCATTTACTGATTATTTTGACCTATAAGACCATGAAGTCGAAAAGCATTTGAAATGAACTCTGAAAAGGTTCCAAGTTGGCATGGTATCATCATTTCACCCACATAGCATGTGCGAGAAATTAGAGAGGGTTATGGAAAAAACTGGATGCACTTCATGTACAAAACGGACAATCTCTTTCTAAGTATCAGGGTTTCATACGGAAACTCGTCTGTTACAAAGGGATTTCATTTTTTTGGAACTTATTTGAACTCCATAGTTTTTCTGCGTTCAAAATGCACCATTCAAAGCCACATCATCAATTTACAACCCTTTCTGACTTCATTTGTTATTTTTCACGCATTTACTTATTATTTTGACCTATAGGACCATGAAGTTGAAAAGCAATTGAAATGAACTCTGAAAAGGTTCCAAGGTGGCATGGTATCATCATTTCACCCACATATCATGTGCGAGAAAGTAGAGAGGGTTATGGCAAAAACTGGATGCACTTCGTGTAGAAAACAGACAAAATCTTTCGAAGTATCCGGGTTCCATACGGAAACTCGTCTGTTACAAAGGAATTTCATTTTTTTAGAACTTATTTGAACTCCATAGTTTATCAGTCTTCGAAATGCACCATTCAAAGCCACATCATCAATTTACAACCCATTCTGACTTCATTTGTTATTTTTCATGCATTTCCTGATTATTTTGACCTATAAGACCATGAAGTTGAAAAGCATTTGAAATGAACTCTGAAAAGGTTCCAAGTTGGCATGGTATCATCATTTCACCTACATAGCATGTGCGAGAAAGTAAAGAGGGTTACGACAAAAACTGGATGCACTTCGTGTACAAAACGGGTAATCTCTTTCTAAGTATCAGGGTTTCATACGGAAACTCGTCTGTTACAAAGGGATTTCATTTTTTTTTGAACTTATTTGAACTCCATTGTTTTTCTGTGTTCAAACTGCAATTCAAAGCCACATCATCAATTTACAACCCTCTCTGACTTCATTTGTTATTTTTCATGCATTTACTGATTATTTTGACCTATAAGACCATGAAGTTCAAAAGCATTTGAAATGAACTCTGAAAAGGTTCCAAGTTGGCTGGTATCATCATTTCACCCACATAGCATGTGCGAGAAAGTAGAGAGGATTACGGCAAAAACTGGATGCACTTCGTGTACAAAACGGACAATCTCTTTCTAAGTATCAGGGTTTCATACAGAAACTCGTCTGTTACAAAGGGATTTCATTTTTTTTAACTTATTTGAACTCCATTGTTTTTCTGTGTTCAAAATGCAATTCAAAGCCACATCATCAATTTACAACCCTTTTTGACTTCATTTGTTATTTTTCATGCATTTACAGATTATTTTGACCTATAAGACCATGAAGTTGAAAAGCATTTGAAATGAACTCTGAAAAGGTTCCAAGTTGGCATGGTATCATCATTTCACCCACATAGCATGTGCGAGAAAGTAGAGAGGGTTACGGCAAAAACTGGATGCACTTCGTGTACAAAATAGACAATCTCTTTCGAAGTATCAGGGTTTCATACGGAAACTCGTCTGTTACAAAGGGATTTCATTTTTTTGGAACTTATTTGAACTCCATAGTTTTTCTGTGTTCAAAATGCACCATTCAAAGCCACATCATCAATTTACAACCCTTTCTGACTTCATTTGTTATTTTTCATGCATTTACTGATTAATTTGACCTATAAGACCATGAAGTTGAAAAGCATTTGAAATGAACTCTGAAAAGGTTCCAAGTTGGCATGGTATCATCATTTCACCCACATATCATGTGCGAGAAAGTAGAGAGGGTTACGGCAAAAACTGGATGCACTTCGTGTACAAAACGGACAATCTCTTTCTAAGTATCAGGGTTTCATACGAAAACTCGTCTGTTACAAAGGGATTTCATTTTTTTGGAACTTATTTGAACTCCATAGTTTTTCTGTGTTCAAAATGCACCATTCAAAGCCACATCATCAATTTACAACCCTTTTTGACTTCATTTGTTATTTTTCACGCATTTACTTATTATTTTGACCTATAGGACCATGAAGTTGAAAAGCAATTGAAATGAACTCTGAAAAGGTTCCAAGGTGGCATGGTATCATCATTTCACCCACATATCATGTGCGAGAAAGTAGAGAGGGTTACGGCAAAAACTGGATGCACTTCGTGTAGAAAACAGACAAAATCTTTCGAAGTATCCGGGTTCCATACGGAAATTCGTGTGTTACAAGGGAATTTCATTTTTTTAGAACTTATTTGAACTCCATAGTTTATCAGTCTTCAAAATGCACCATTCAAAGCCACATCATCAATTTACAACCCATTCTGACTTCATTTGTTATTTTTCATGCATTTCCTGATTATTTTGACCTATAAGACCATGAAGTTGAAAAGCATTTGAAATGAACTCTGAAAAGGTTCCAAGTTGGCATGGTATCATCATTTCACCTACATAGCATGTGCGAGAAAGTAAAGAGGGTTACGACAAAAACTGGGTGCACTTCGTGTACAAAACTGGTAATCTCTTTCTAAGTATCAGGGTTTCATACGGAAACTCGTCTGTTACAAAGGGATTTCATTTTTTTTGAACTTATTTGAACTCCATTGTTTTTCTGTGTTCAAACTGCAATTCAAAGCCACATCATCAATTTACAACCCTCTCTGACTTCATTTGTTATTTATCATGCATTTACTAATTATTTTGAGCTATAAGACCATGAAGTTCAAAAGCATTTGAAATGAACTCTGAAAAGGTTCCAAGTTGGCTGGTATCATCATTTCACCCACATAGCATGTGCGAGAAAGTAGAGAGGATTATGGCAAAAACTGGATGCACTTCGTGTACAAAACGGACAATCTCTTTCTAAGTATCAGGGTTTCATACAGAAACTCGTCTGTTACAAAGGGATTTCATTTTTTTAACTTATTTGAACTCCATTGTTTTTCTGTGTTCAAAATGCAATTCAAAGCCACATCATCAATTTACAACCCTTTTTGACTTCATTTGTTATTTTTCATGCATTTACAGATTATTTTGACCTATAAGACCATGAAGTTGAAAAGCATTTGAAATGAACTCTGAAAAGGTTCCAAGTTGGCATGGTATCATCATTTCACCCACATAGCATGTGCGAGAAAGTAGAGAGGGTTACGGCAAAAACTGGATGCACTTCGTGTACAAAATAGACAATCTCTTTCGAAGTATCAGGGTTTCATACGGAAACTCGTCTGTTACAAAGGGATTTCATTTTTTGGAACTTATTTGAACTCCATAGTTTTTCTGTGTTCAAAATGCACCATTCAAAGCCACATCATCAATTTACAACCCTTTCTGACTTCATTTGTTATTTTTCATGCATTTACTGATTAATTTGACCTATAAGACCATGAAGTTGAAAAGCATTTGAAATGAACTCTGAAAAGGTTCCAAGTTGGCATGGTATCATCATTTCACCCACATATCATGTGCGAGAAAGTAGAGAGGGTTACGGCAAAAACTGGACGCACTTCGTGTACAAAACAGACAATATCTTTCGAAGTATCAGGGTTCCATACGGAAACTCGTCTGTTACAAAGGAATTTCATTTTTTTGGAACTTATTTGAACTCCATAGTTTATCAGTGTTCAAAATGCACCATTCAAAGCCACATCATCAATTTACAACCCATTCTGACTTGATTTGTTATTTTTCATGCATTTACTGATTATTTTGACCTATAAGACCATGAAGTCGAAAAGCATTTGAAATGAACTCTGAAAAGGTTCCAAGTTGGCATGGTATCATCATTTCACCCACATAGCATGTGCGAGAAATTAGAGAGGGTTATGGCAAAAACTGGATGCACTTCATGTACAAAACGGACAATCTCTTTCTAAGTATCAGGGTTTCGTACGGAAACTCGTCTGTTACAAAGGGATTTCATTTTTTTGGAACTTATTTGAACTCCATAGTTTTTCTGTGTTCAAAATGCACCATTCAAAGCCACATCATTCATTTACAACCCTTTCTGACTTCATTTGTTATTTTTCACGCATTTACTGATTATTTTGACCTATAGGACCATGAAGTTGAAAAGCAATTGAAATGAACTCTGAAAAGGTTCCAAGGTGGCATGGTATCATCATTTCACCGACATATCATGTGCGAGAAAGTAGAGAGGGTTACGGCAAAAACTGGATGCACTTCGTGTACAAAATAGACAATCTCTTTCGAAGTATCAGGGTTTCATACGGAAACTCGTCTGTTACAAAGGGATTTCATTTTTTTGGAACCTATTTGAACTCCATAGTTTTTCTGTGTTCAAAATGCACCATTCAAAGCCACATCATCAATTTACAACCCTTTCTGACTTCATTTGTTATTTTTCATGCATTTACTGATTAATTTGACCTATAAGACCATGAAGTTGAAAAGCATTTGAAATGAACTCTGAAAAGGTTCCAAGTTGGCATGGTATCATCATTTCACCCACATATCATGTGCGAGAAAGTAGAGAGGGTTACGGCAAAAACTGGACGCACTTCGTGTACAAAACAGACAAAATCTTTCGAAGTATCAGGGTTCCATACGGAAACTCGTCTGTTACAAAGGAATTTCATTTTTTTGGAACTTATTTGAACTCCATAGTTTATCAGTGTTCAAAATGCACCATTCAAAGCCACATCATCAATTTACAACCCATTCTGACTTGATTTGTTATTTTTCATGCATTTACTGATTATTTTGACCTA
>NC_041385.1:853613079-853613800 GCF_002162155.2 Triticum dicoccoides | reverse complement strand
GAGCTTATTTGAACTCCATAGTTTATCAATGTTCAAAATGCACCATTCAAAGCCACATCATCAATTTACAACCCATTCTGACTTGATTTGTTATTTTTCAAGCATTTACTGATTATTTTGACCTATAAGACCATGAAGTTGAAAAGCATTTGAAATAAACTCTGAAAAGGTTCCAAGTTGGTATGGTATCATCATTTCACCCACATAGCATGTGCGAGAAAGTAGAGAGGGTTACGTCAAAAACTGGATGCACTTCGTGTACAAAACGGACAATCTCTTTCTAAGTATCAGGGTTTCATACGAAAACTCGTCTGTTACAAAGGGATTTCATTTTTTTTGATCTTATTTGAACTCCATTGTTTTTCTGTGTTCAAAATGCAATTCAAAGCCACATCATCAGTTTACAACCCTTTCTGACTTCATTTGTTATTTTTCATGCATTTACTGATTATTTTGACCTATAAGACCATGAAGTCGAAAAGCATTTGAAATGAACTCTGAAAAGGTTCCAAGTTGGCATGGTATCATCATTTCACCCACATAGCATGTGCGAGAAATTAGAGAGGGTTATGGCAAAAACTGGATGCACTTCATGTACAAAACGGACAATCTCTTTCTAAGTATCAGGGTTTCGTACGGAAACTCGTCTGTTACAAAGGGATTTCATTTTTTTGGAACTTATTTGAACTCCATAGTTTTTCTGTGTTCAAAATGCACCATT
>NC_041385.1:853513502-853515049 GCF_002162155.2 Triticum dicoccoides | reverse complement strand
TGGTATCATCATTTCACCCACATAGCATGTGCGAGAAAGTAGAGAGGATTACGGCAAAAACTGGATGCACTTCGTGTACAAAACGGACAATCTCTTTCTAAGTATCAGGGTTTCATACAGAAACTCGTCTGTTACAAAGGGATTTCATTTTTTTTAACTTATTTGAACTCCATTGTTTTTCTGTGTTCAAAATGCAATTCAAAGCCACATCATCAATTTACAACCCTTTTTGACTTCATTTGTTATTTTTCATGCATTTACAGATTATTTTGACCTATAAGACCATGAAGTTGAAAAGCATTTGAAATGAACTCTGAAAAGGTTCCAAGTTGGCATGGTATCATCATTTCACCCACATATCATGTGCGAGAAAGTAGAGAGGGTTACGGCAAAAACTGGATGCACTTCGTGTACAAAATAGACAATCTCTTTCGAAGTATCAGGGTTTCATACGGAAACTCGTCTGTTACAAAGGGATTTCATTTTGTTGGAACTTATTTGAACTCCATAGTTTTTCTGTGTTCAAAATGCAATTCAAAGCCACATCATCAATTTACAACCCTCTCTGACTTCATTTGTTATTTTTCATGCATTTACTGATTAATTTGACCTATAAGACCATGAACTTGAAAAGCATTTGAAATGAACTCTGAAAAGGTTCCAAGTTGGCATGGTATCATCATTTCACCCACATATCATGTGCGAGAAAGTAGAGAGGGTTACGGCAAAAACTGGATGCACTTCGTGTACAAAACAGACAAAATCTTTCGAAGTATTAGGGTTCCACACGGAAACTCGTCTGTTACAAAGGAATTTCATTTTTTTGGAACTTATTTGAACTCCATAGTTTATCAGTGTTCAAAATGCACCATTCAAAGCCACATCATCAATTTACAACCCATTCTGACTTGATTTGTTATTTTTCAAGCATTTACTGATTATTTTGAACTATAAGACCATGAAGTTGAAAAGCATTTGAAATAAACTCTGAAAAGGTTCCAAGTTGGCATGGTATCATCATTTCACCCAGATAGCATGTGCGAGAAAGTAGAGAGGGTTACGGCAAAAACTGGATGCACTTCGTGTACAAAACGGACAATCTCTTTCTAAGTATCAGGGTTTCATACGAAAACTCGTCTGTTACAAAGGGATTTCATTCTTTTTGAGCTTATTTGAACTCCATTGTTTTTCTGTGTTCAAAATGCAATTCAAAGCCACATCATCAGTTTACAACCCTTTCTGACTTCATTTGTTATTTTTCATGCATTTACTGATTATTTTGACCTATAAGACCATGAAGTCGAAAAGCATTTGAAATGAACTCTGAAAAGGTTCCAAGTTGGCATGGTATCATCATTTCACCCACATAGCATGTGCGAGAAATTAGAGAGGGTTATGGCAAAAACTGGATGCACTTCATGTACAAAACGGACAATCTCTTTCTAAGTATCAGGGTTTCGTACGGAAACTCGTCTGTTACAAAGGGATTTCATTTTTTTGGAACTTATTTGAACTCCATAGTTTTTCTGTGTTCAAAATGCACCATT
>NC_041385.1:853508411-853510275 GCF_002162155.2 Triticum dicoccoides | reverse complement strand
GTGCGAGAAAGTAGAGAGGGTTACGGTAAAAACTGGATGCACTTCGTGTACAAAATAGATAATCTCTTTCGAAGTATCAGGGTTTCATACGGAAACTCGTCTGTTACAAAGGGATTTCATTTTTTGGAACTTATTTGAACTCCATAGTTTTTCTGTGTTCAAAATGCACCATTCAAAGCCACATCATCAATTTACAACCCTTTCTGACTTCATTTGTTATTTTTCATGCATTTACTGATTAATTTGACCTATAAGACCATGAAGTTGAAAAGCATTTGAAATGAACTCTGAAAAGGTTCCAAGTTGGCATGGTATCATCATTTCACCCACATATCATGTGCGAGAAAGTAGAGAGGGTTACGGCAAAAACTGGATGCACTTCGTGTACAAAACAGACAAAATCTTTCTAAGTATCAGGGTTTCATACGAAAACTCGTCTGTTACAAAGGGATTTCATTTTTTTTGAGCTTATTTGAACTCCATTGTTTTTCTGTGTTCAAAATGCAATTCAAAGCCACATCATCAGTTTACAACCCTTTCTGACTTCATTTGTTATTTTTCACGCATTTACTGATTATTTTGACCTATAAGACCATGAAGTTGAAAAGCATTTGAAATGAACTCTGAAAAGGTTCCAAGTTGGCATGGTATCATCATTTCACCCACATAGCATGTGCGAGAAAGTAGAGAGGGTTACGGCAACAAATGGATGCACTTCGTGTACAAAATGGACAATCTCTTTCTAAGTATCAGGGTTTCATACGGAAACTTGTCTGTTACAAAGGGATTTCATTTTTTCGGAACTTATTTGAACTCCATCGTTTTTCTGTGTTCAAAATGCACCATTCAAAGCCACATCATCAATTTACAACCCTTTCTGACTTCATTTGTTATTTTTCATGCATTTACTAATTATTTTGACCTATTTTTCTAGGTTCATATCAGGGTTTCATACGGAAACTCGTCTGTTACAAAGGGATTTCATTTTTTCGGAACTTATTTGAACTCCATTGTTTTTCTGTGTTCAAAATGCACCATTCAAAGCCACATCATCAATTTACAACCCTTTCTGACTTCATTTGTTATTTTTCATGCATTTACAACCCTTTCTGACTTCATTTTTTTTGAACATATTTGAACTCCATTGTTTTTCTATGTTCAAAATGCAATTCAAAGCCACATCATCAATGGACAACCCTTTCTTACTTCATTTGTTATTTTTCATGCATTTATTGATTATTTTGACCTATAAGACCATGAAGTTGAAAAGCATTTGAAATGAACTCTGAAAAGGTTCCAAGTTGGCATGGTATCATCATTTCACCCACATAGCATGTGCGAGAAAGTAGAGAGGGTTACGGCAACAACTGGATGCACTTTGTGTACAAAATGGACAATCTCTTTCTAAGTATCAGGGTTTCATACGGAAACTCGTCTGTTACAAAGGGATTTCATTTTTTCGGAACTTATTTGAACTCCATTGTTTTTCTGTGTTCAAAATGCACCATTCAAAGCCACATCATCAATTTACAACCCTTTCTGACTTCATTTGTTATTTTTCATGCATTTACTAATTATTTTGACCTATAGGACCATGAAGTTGAAAAGCAATTGAAATGAACTCTGAAAAGGTTCCAAGTTGGCATGGTATCATCATTTCACCCACATATCATGTGCGAGAAAGTAGAGAGGGTTACGGCAAAAACTGGATGCACTTCGTGTACAAAACAGACAAAATCTTTCGAAGTATCAGGGTTCCATACGGAAACTCGTCTGTTACAAAGGAATTCCATTTTTTGGAACTTATTTGAACTCCATAGTTTATCTGTGTTCAAAATGCACCATTCAAAGCCACATCATCAAT
>NC_041385.1:853507434-853508083 GCF_002162155.2 Triticum dicoccoides | reverse complement strand
ACTGGATGCACTTGGTGTACAAAACAGACAAAATCTTTCGAAGTATCAGGGTTCCATATGGAAACTCGTCTGTTACAAAGGAATTCCATTTTTTTGGAACTTATTTGAACTCCATAGTTTATCTGTGTTCAAAATGCACCATTCAAAGCCACATCATCAATTTACAACCCATTCTGACTTCATTTGTTATTCTTCATGCATTTACTGATTATTTTGACCTATAAGACCATGAAGTAGAAAAGCATTTGAAATGAACTCTGAAAAGGTTCCAAGTTGGCATGGTATCATCATTTCACCCACATAGCATGTGCGAGAAAGTAGAGAGGGTTACGGCAAAAACTGAATGCACTTCGTGTACAAAACGGACAATCTCTTTCTAAGTATCACGGTTTCATACGGAAACTCGTCTGTTACAAAGGGATTTCATTTTTTTAACTTATTTGAACTCCATTGTTTTCCTGTGTTCAAAATGCAATTCAAAGCCACATCATCAATTTACAACCCTTTCTGACTTCATTTGTTATTTTTCATGCATTTACTTATTATTTTGACATATAAGACCATGAAGTTGAAAAGCATTTGAAATGAACTCTGAAAGGGTTCCAAGTTGGCATGGTATCATCATTTCACCCACATAGCATGTGCGAGA
>NC_041385.1:853506720-853507424 GCF_002162155.2 Triticum dicoccoides | reverse complement strand
GTGCGAGAAAGTAGAGAGGGTTACGGCAAAAACTGGATGCACTTCGTGTACAAAACAGACAAAATCTTTCGAAGTATCAGGGTTCCATACGGAAACTCGTCTGTTACAAAGGAATTCCATTTTTTGGAACTTATTTGAACTCCATAGTTTATCTGTGTTCAAAATGCACCATTCAAAGCCACATCATCAATTTACAACCCATTCTGACTTCATTTGTTATTTTTCATGCATTTACTGATTATTTGACCTATAAGACCATGAAGTTGAAAAGCATTTGAAATGAACTCTGAAAAGGTTCCAAGTTGGCATGGTATCATCATTTCACCCACATAGCATGTGCGAGAATGTAGAGAGGGTTACGGCAACAACTGGATGCACTTCGTGTACAAAATGGACAATCTCTTTCTAAGTATCAGGGTTTCATACGCAAACTCGTCTGTTACAAAGGGATTTCATTTTTTTGGAACTTTTTTGAACTCCATTGTTTTTCTGTGTTCAAAATGCACCATTCAAAGCCACATCATCAATTTACAACCCTTTCTGACTTCATTTGTTATTTTTCATGCATTTACTGATTATTTTGACCTATAGGACCATGAAGTTGAAAAGCAATTGAAATGAACTCTGAAAAGGTTCCAACTTGGCATGGTATCATCATTTCACCCACATATCATGTGCGAGAAAGTAGAGAGGGTTACGGCAAA
>NC_041385.1:853489258-853506470 GCF_002162155.2 Triticum dicoccoides | reverse complement strand
ACTGGATGCACTTGGTGTACAAAACAGACAAAATCTTTCGAAGTATCAGGGTTCCATATGGAAACTCGTCTGTTACAAAGGAATTCCATTTTTTTGGAACTTATTTGAACTCCATAGTTTATCTGTGTTCAAAATGCACCATTCAAAGCCACATCATCAATTTACAACCCATTCTGACTTCATTTGTTATTCTTCATGCATTTACTGATTATTTTGACCTATAAGACCATGAAGTAGAAAAGCATTTGAAATGAACTCTGAAAAGGTTCCAAGTTGGCATGGTATCATCATTTCACCCACATAGCATGTGCGAGAAAGTAGAGAGGGTTACGGCAAAAACTGAATGCACTTCGTGTACAAAACGGACAATCTCTTTCTAAGTATCACGGTTTCATACGGAAACTCGTCTGTTACAAAGGGATTTCATTTTTTTAACTTATTTGAACTCCATTGTTTTCCTGTGTTCAAAATGCAATTCAAAGCCACATCATCAATTTACAACCCTTTCTGACTTCATTTGTTATTTTTCATGCATTTACTTATTATTTTGACATATAAGACCATGAAGTTGAAAAGCATTTGAAATGAACTCTGAAAGGGTTCCAAGTTGGCATGGTATCATCATTTCACCCACATAGCATGTGCGAGAAAGTAGAGAGGGTTACGGCAAAAACTGGATGCACTTCGTGTACTAAACGGACAATCTCTTTCGAAGTATTAGGGTTTCATACGGAAACTCGTCTGTTACAAAGGGATTTCATTTTTTTGGAACTTGTTTGAACTCCATAGTTTTTCTGTGTTCAAAATGCACCATTCAAAGCCACATCATCAATTTACAACCCTTTCTGACTTCATTTGTTTTATTTCATGCATTTACTGATTATTTTGACCTATTGGACCATGAAGTTGAAAAGCATTTGAAATGAACTCTGAAAAGGTTCCAAGTTGGCATGGTATCATCATTTCACCCACATAGCATGTGCGATAAAGTAGAGAGGGTTACGACAAAAACTAGATGCACTTCGTGTACAATACGGACAATCTCTTTCGAAGTATCAGGGTTTCATACGGAAACTCGTCTGTTACAAAGGGATTTCATTTTTTTTGAACTTATTTGAACTCCATTGTTTTTCTGTGTTCAAAATGCAATTCAAAGCCACATCATCAATTTATAACCCTTTCTGACTTCATTTGTTACTTTTCATGCATTTACTAATTATTTTGACCTATAAGACCATGATGTTGAAAAGCATTTGAAATGAACTCTGAAAAGGTTCCAAGTTGGCATGGTATCGTCATTTCATCCACATAGCATGTGCGAGAAAGTAGAGAGGGTTACGGCAAAAAATGGATGCACTTCGCGTACAAAACGGACAATCTCTTTCGAAGTATCAGGGTTTCATATGGAAACTCGTCTGTTACAAAGGGATTCCATTTTTTTGGAACTTATTTGAACTCCATAGTTTTTCTGTGTTCAAAATGCACCATTCAAAGCCACATCAACAATTTACAACCCTTTCTGACTTCATTTGTTATTTTTCATCCATTTACTGATTATTTTGAGCTATAAGACCATGAAGTTGAAAAGCATTTGAAATGAACTCTGAGACCTAAGTACATACATAGTTCTCCAGAGAATTAAAACCAAAGTACATACATAGTTCTCATTGAACAACATATAGCTCTCCAGAGCATCTAATGAAAGCATACATTGAAATTATGTAAAACATTTCAATGCAACAGCAAATGAGATCATAATCGCAATCAAGGTAACAACTGATCCAACTACATAATGATACTGCTACCTCTTGAGCACTGCGTTGGATTTCCCCGAGGAGGAGAGGATGATGCAGTAAAGTAGCATAAGTATTTCCCTCAGTTTTTGAGAACCAAGGTATCAATCCAGTAGAGATCACACACAAGTCCCTCGTACCTACAGAAAACGATAGCTACTCGCAACCAACGCGATTAGGGGTTGTCAATCCCTTCACGGTCACTTACGAGGGTGAGACCTGATAGAGATGATAAATAATATTTTTGGTATTTTTGATATAGATATGCAAAGTAAAAAGTAAAAGGCAAAGTAAAACAAAGAAAGTAATAAAGTAATGGAGATTGATATGATGAGAATAGACCCGGGGGCCATAGGTTTCACTAGTGGCTTCACTCAAGAGCATAAGTATTCTACGGTGGGTGAACAAATTACTGTTGAGCAATTGATAGAAAAGTGAATAATTATGAGATTATCTAGGTATGATCATGTATATAGGCATCACGTCCAAAACAAGTAGATCGAAATGATTCTGCATCTACTACTATTACTCCACTCATCGACCGCTATCCAGCATGCATCTAGAGTATTAAGTTAAAAACAGAGTAACGCCTTAAGCAAGATGACATGATGTAGAGTAATAAATTCATACAATATGATAAAAAAACCATCTTGTTATCCTCGATGGCAACAATACATTACGTGCCTTGCAACCCTTTCTGTCACTGAGTAAGGACACCGCAAGATTGAACCCAAAGCTAAACACTTCTCCCATTGCAAGAACTACCAAACTAGTTGGCCAAACCAAACGGATAATTCGAGGAGACTTGCAAAGATAACTCAATCATACATAAAAGAATTCAGAGAAGAATCAAATATTGTTCATAGACAAGCTGGATCATAAACCCACAATTCATCGGTCTCAACAAACACACCGCACAAAGAAGGTTACATCGAATAGATCTCCACAAGAGAGGGGAAGAACATTGTATTGAGATCCAAAAAGAGAGAAGAATCGATCTAGCTACTAGCTATGGACCCGAAGGTCTGAAGTAAACTACTCACACTTCATCGGAGAGGCTATGGTGTTGATGTAGAAGCCCTCCAATGTAGATGCCCTCTCCGACGGAGCTCCGGAACAGGCCCCAAGATGGGATCTCGCGGATACAGAAAGTTGCGGTGGTGGAATTAGGTTTTTGGCTCCGTATTTGATCTGACGGGGGTACGTAGGTATATATAGGAGGAAGGAGTACGTCGGTGGAGCAACAGGGGGCCCACGAGGCAGGGGGCGCGCCCAGGGCGAGGGGGGGGGGCGCCCTCCACCCTCGTGACCGCCTCTGGAACTTCTTGGAGTAGGGTCCAAGTCTCCTGGATCACGTTCGGTGAGAAAATCACGTTCCCGAAGGTTTTATTTCGTTTGGACTCCGTTTGATATTCTGTTTCTTTGAAATGCTGAAATAGGCAAAAAACAGCAATTCTGGGCTGGGCCTCCAGTTAATAGGTTAGTCCCAAAAATAATATAAAAGTGGAAAATAAAGCCCAATATAGTCCAAAACAGTAGATAAAGTAGCATGGAGCAATCAAAAATTATAGATACATTGGAGACGTATCAAGCATCCCCAAGCTTAATTCCTGCTCGTCCTCGAGTAGGTAAATGATAAAAAAGAATTTTTGATGCGGAGTGATACTTTGGCATAATTTCAATGTAAATCTTCTTAATTGTGGCATGAATATTCAGATCCGAAAGATTCAAGACAAAAGTTCATATTGACATAAAGGTATATACAAATTAAAGCAATCATGTCTTCTCAAAATAGCATGGTTAAAGAAAGTAATCCCTACAAAATCATATAGTCTGGCTAAGATCTAACTTCATCACACAAAGTATCTAATCATGCACAACCCCGATGACGAGCCAAGCAATTGTTTCATACTCTAGGAATCTCAAAAAATTTCAACTTTCACGCAATACATGAGCGTGAGCCATGGACAGAGCACTATAGGTGGAATAGAATGGTGGTTGTGGAGAAGACAAAAAGGAGAAGAAAGTCTCACATCAACTAGGTGTATCAATGGGCTATGGAGATGCCCATTAATAGATATCAATGTGAGTGAGTAGGGATTGCCATGCAACGGATGCACTAGAGCTATAAGTATATGAAAGCTCAACAAAAGAAACTAAGTGGGTGTGCATCCAACTTGCTTGCTCACGAAGACCTAGGGCACTTTTGAGGAAGCCCATCATTGGAATATACAAGCCAAGTTCTATAATGAAAAATTCCCACTAGTATATGAAAGTGACAACATATGAGACTCTCTATCATGAAGATCATGGTGCTACTTTGAAGCACAAGTGTGGAAAAAGGATAGTAGCATTGTCCCTTCTCTCTTTTTTCTCTCATTTTTTCCTTTTTTTTATTTGGCCTTTCTTATCTTTTCTTCTTTTTTTGTCCACTCCTTTTTTTTCGTCCGGAGTCTCATCCCAACTTATGGGGGAATCATAGTCTCCATCATCCTTTCCTCACTGGGACAATGCTCTAATAATGATGATCATCACACTTTAATTTTTCTTACAACTCAACAATTACAACTCGATACTTAGAACAAAATATGACTCTATATGGATGCCTCCGGCGGTGTACCGGGATATGCAATGAATCAAGAGTGACATGTATGAAAGAATTATGAACGGTGGCTTTGCCACAAATACAATGTCAACTACATGTTCATGCAAAAAAGCAATATGATAAAAGTAATGTGTGTCATATGAACGGAACGGTGGAAAGTTGCATGGCAATATATCTCGGAATGGCTATGGAAATGCCATGATAGGTAGGTATGGTGGCTGTTTTGAGGAAGGTATATGGTAGGTGTATGATACCGGCGAAAAGTGCGCGGTATTAGAGAGGCTAGCAATGGTGGAAGGGTGAGAGTGCGTATAATCCGTGGACTCAACATTAATCAAAAGAACTCATGCACTTGTTGCAAAAATTTAGAAGTCATAAAAAACCAAAGCATTAAATGCATACTCCTAGGGGAATAGATTGTTAGGAAAAGACCATCGCTCGTCCCCGACTGCCACTCATAAGGAAGACAATCAATAAATAAAATTGTGCTCTGACTTTATCAAAAAGTGGTTCACTATACATGCATGCTACGGGAATCACAAACTTCAACACAAGCATTCTTTAAATTCATAATCACCCCAACTAGCATTACTTTGATATTATCACCTCCATATCTCAAAACAATTATCAAGCATCAAACTTATCTTAGTATTCAACGCACTCAAAAGAAAGTTTCACAAATCTTGAATACTAAGTATGTTAACATTAAGCAAATTACCATGCTATTAACAACTCTCAAAATAATCTAAGTGAAGCATGAGAGATCAATAGTTTCTTTTAAAACAAATTCACCACCGTGCTCTGAAAGATCTAAGTGAAGCACTAGAGCAAAAATTATTACGATCAAAAGATATATGTGAAGCACTATGAGCAAAACTATCGAGCTCAAAAGATATAAGTGAAGCACATAGAGTATTCTAGAAAATTCCAAATCATGTATGGCTCTCTCAAAAGGTGTGTACAGCAAGGATGATTGTGGCAAACTAACAAGCAAATACGCAAATAATACAAGACGCTCCAAGCAAAACACATGACATGTGGTGAATAAAAATATAGCTCCAAGTAAATTACCGATGGAAGTAGACGAAAGAGGGGATGCCTTCCGGGGCATCCCCAAGCTTTGACTTTTTGGTTTCCTTGGATTATCTTGGGGGTGCCATGGGCATCCCCAAGCTTAGGCTCTTGCCACTCTTTGTTCCATAATCCATCAAAAGAATTCACCCAAAACTTGAAAACTTCACAACACAAAACTCAATAGAAATCTCGTGAGCTCCGTTAGTGAAAGAAAACAAAAGACTACTTCAAGGTACTATAATGAACTCATTATTTATTTATATTGGTGTTAAAACTACTGTATTCCAACTTCCTTATGGTTTATAAACTAATTTATTAGCCATAGATGCATTGAAATAAGCAAACAACACACGAAAAACAGAATCTGTCAAAAACAGAACAGTTTGTAGCAATCTGTAACTAACTCAAACTTCTAGAACTCTAAAACTTCTACCGAAATAGGACGTACTGTACAATTTGTTTATTGATCAGCGGCACAAAGAATCAATGCAAAAGCACGTTCCTGTGATTTATTGAATTTTTTCTCGTGAGCGGAAAGTTTCTGATTTTCAGCAGAATCAAATCAACTATCATCATAGCTTATCCTATAGGTTCTACTTGGCACAAACACTAACTAAAACATAAAACCACATCTAAACAGAAAGTAGAAACAAAATTTAACACTAAACAGGAACAAAAACATAGAAGAAAAAATAAAATTGGGTTGCCTCCCAACAAGCGCTATCGTTTAACGCCCCTAGCTAGGCATAAAAGCGAAGATAGATCTAAGTTTTGCCATCTTTGGCACCTGATGTGTGAGTAGCAAGAGAGGATCTCCTTTCTAAGTCATTCATCCTTCTATTCAGATTAAGAACATTGCCATTAATGGATGAGGTGAGATTAAGCACATTATGGAAATTTGCATCCAAGCTAGACTTCATCTCTTTGATAATTTCATTTTGATAAAAGCACAAGAGAGTAGTTGATTCAAATTTATCATTTAAAGGGTGCCCAAATATGGTTTTCATTTTTTCGTAGGTATCTATAGCATCCCCTTCAAGAAAACCTTCTTCAAAAATAGAATCTAGAACTTGTTTGAAAGAGGCAGGCAAGCCAACATAGAAACTTTTTAAGTAAACATCGATTTGATATTGTGGCACAAAACTAGCCCGAATCCTTAATAACCTATCCCAAGCATCTTTTAAAGATTCATCAAGTAAATCGCGAAAGATTCCGTAGTCATCATCATCAAAATCATCTAAATTCTTATTGGTGATCCCGGTGGGTCTCTCCGTAGCATCATTGTTTATGAGCTTAGAAAGGATAGGGGGGTTATCCAAGGCACTAGAACTCGGGAGAAATCCCTTAGTTCTTTTTGATTCGTCCATGGTAACAAGTAATCCAACACAAAAGCAACAAGAAGGCAAACGAGAAAAAAAGGCGAAAGAGAAAGAGAGGAGGAGATTGGGAAAGAGAGGGCGAATAAAACGGCAAGGGTGAAGTGGGGGAGAGGAAAACAAGAGGAAAATAATGTAATGCAAGAGATAGGGATTGTGATGGGTACTTGGTATGGTCGACTGTTGAGCAAGCTCCCCAGCAACAGCGCTAGAAATTCTTCTTGCTACCTCTTAAGCACTGTGTTGGATTTCCCTGAAGAGGAGAGGATGATGCAGTAAAGTAGCGTAAGTATTTCCCTCAGTTTTTGAGAACCAAGGTATCAATCCAGTAGGAGATCACACACAAGTCCCTCGTACCTACACAAAACGATAGCTACTCGCAACCAACGCGATTAGGGGTTGTCAATCCCTTCACGGTCACTTACGAGGGTGAGATCTGATAGAGATGATAAATAATATTTTTGGTATTTCTGATATAGAGATGCAAAGTAAAAAGTAAAAGGCAAAGTAAAACAAAGCAAGTAATAAAGTAATGGAGATTGATATGATGAGAATAGACCCGGGGGCCATAGGTTTCACTAGTGGCTTCTCTCAAGAGCATAAGTATTCTACGGTGGGTGAACAAATTACTGTGGAAAAATTGATAGAAAAGCGAATAATTATGAGATTATCTAGGTATGATCATGTATATAGGCATCACGTCCAAAACAAGTAGATCGAAATGATTCTGCATCTACTACTATTACTCCACTCATCGACCGCTATCCAGCATGCATCTAGAGTATTAAGTTAAAAACAGAGTAACGCCTTAAGCAAGATGACATGATGTAGAGTAATAAATTCATACAATATGATAAAAAAACCATCTTGTTATCCTCGATGGCAACAATACATTACGTGCCTTGCAACCCTTTCTGTCACTGAGTAAGGACACCGCAAGATTGAACCCAAAGCTAAACACTTCTCCCATTGCAAGAACTACCAAACTAGTTGGCCAAACCAAACGGATAATTCGAGGAGACTTGCAAAGATAACTCAATCATACATAAAAGAATTCAGAGAAGAATCAAATATTGTTCATAGACAAGCTGGAACATAAACCCACAATTCATCGGTCTCAACAAACACACCCCAAAAAGAAGATTACATCGAATAGATCTCCACAAGAGAGGGGGGGAACATTATATTGAGATCCAAAAAGAGAGAAGAAGCCATCTAGCTACTAGCTATGGACCCGAAGGTCTGAAGTAAACTACTCACACTTCATCGGATAGGCTATGGTATTGATGTAGAAGCCTTCCGTGGTAGATGCCCTCTCCGGTGGAGCTTTGGAACAGGCCCCAAGATGGGATCTCGCGGATACAGAAAGTTGCGGCGGTGGAATTAGGTTTTTGGCTCCGTATTTTATCTGACGGGGTACGTAGGTATATATAGGAGGAAGGAGTACGTCGGTGGACCAACAGGGGGCCCACGAGGCAGGGGGGCGCGTCCAGGGGGCGCCCTCCACCCTCGTGACCGCCTCTGGCACTTCTTGGAGTAGGGTCCAAGTCTCCTGGATCACGTTTGGTGAGAAAATCATGTTCCCGAAGGTTTTATTCCGTTTGGACTCCGTTTGATATTCTGTTTCTTCGAAATACTAAAATAGACAAAAAACCGCAATTCCGGGCTGGGCCTCCGGTTAATAGGTTAGTCCCAAAAATAATATAAAAGTGGAAAATAAAGCCCAATATAGTCCAAAACAGTAGATAAAGTAGCATGGAGCAATCAAAAATTATAGATACGTTGGAGACGTATCAGATACCAAGCCTCGGTATGAATGGCATATTATTTAATCTTTTTAATCTTCAACCGCATTGCATCCATCTTGATCTTGTGATCATCGACGACATCCGTAACATGCAACTCCAATATCATCTTCTCCTCCTCAATTTTTCTTATTTTTTCCTTCAAGTAATTGTTTTCTTCTTCAACTAAATTTAACCACTCGGCAAGAGGGTCGGTTGGAATTTCCAGTTCAACAACCTCCTAGATAAATAAAATATATGTCACTTTGGTCGGCATAATAGTCATAAACAATAAATGAACCAAATAGTTATGAAAAGATAATATATACCACATCAGAATCATAGACAGGACGAGGGCCGACGGGGGCGGATACTAAAACCATCGCACTATATAATAACAAGGAATAATAAAAGTAAGAAAATTAGACAAGTATCTATCTGAAGTAAGAATTTTTTTTCTTTCATAAAGAAGATAACAACAAGAGGCTCACCACGGTGGTGCCGGTGACGAGATCAGCGTGGACGATCGACGCCGGTGAAGACGGGGAGGGGCGTGATGGACCGTTAAATCTAGACAAATCTCGTTGAAAATGGAGCTCGAAGGTTGAGTTTCGAGAGGACAAAGCTTAACTAGTGTGGCTCAGGCATTTCATCGAACACCTCATGTGCATGGGAGGTGAACTAGAGCACCCAAATGCCCTCCCCTCGCCGGCTTGAAAAAACAGAGCACTGTGGAGTGCTCTGCCGTGGCGGTGGGTATATATAGGCAAGTTATTTGTCCTGGATCGTGGCATGAACCGGCACTAAAGCTCCCCCTTCTGTCCCGGTTCAAGCCACGAACCGGGACCAATGGTTGTGGGCCAAGAGCGAGGACCATTGGTCCCGGTTCGTGGCTTGAACCGGGACAAATGGTTCCACACGAACCAGGGCCAATGCCCACGAGGCTCTGGCCGGTCCCCTGGGCTCATGAACCGGGTCTAATGCCCCCCATGGGTCCCGGTTCTTGAAGAACCGGGACTAATGGGCTGGCCAGGCCCAAACGTTAGCCCTGTTTTCTACTAGTGCAAACGTAAAAGGGGATGGATGACGAGCGGGCGGCCGACCCAAATGGACAAAAAGCGGACAAAGCGCGTGTCCATTTGGGTCGGGGCAATGGAGTTGCTCTTACATTCTCTCACACAACAGTTGTCATACATTTAATTTTCCAAGCTTAACCTTAAAACAAACAGAATATGTTGAAATGAATAGCCGATAAATAGTCTGAAACACTACTCTTTCTTTGGATGATATCACCAAAAAAAACCACTATGATTGAAATCAGTTTTTCAAAATCAATGCTTTTTTTAAACTAGTGACTTTTTTTGAAATGAGAGAAATTGTTTTCCTGAAGTTAAATCATTGTTCTGAAATGAGTGAAATATGTATTTGAAGTAGTGAAATCAGCTTTTTGAAATGAGTAAATCACTGTTTTGAAATGAGTAGAATTAACATTTTGAGATGAGTGACTGTTTTTTGAAATGAAATCTGCTATTTGAAGTGAGTGAAATCAATTTGTTTGAAATGCGTGATTTTTTTAATTGACTGAAATCAGTATGTTAAAATGGGTGAAATATGATATTTGAAATGAGTGAAATCAGTACTTCGAATTGGGTGAATTTATCTTTTTGAGGTGAGTGAAACCTATTAGTTGAAACGGCTGATATCAGTTATTTGAATTGAAAGAAATTATTTTAAAATGAGTGATTTTTTAATTGGTTGAAGTTAGTGGTTTGAAATGACTGGGATATGATTTTTGAAATGAGTGAAATAGTTTTTTCAATAAAGCGAAATAACTTTTTCAGACAAGTACACTCAGTATTTCGAAATGAGCGAAATTAACATAAAATAGGTATCTTCAAACAAGTAAAATCGCTACTATGACCGTAGTATGGTTTATGACCGGGATCTGGCCACATGCATGGGACAGACTGCAGTGTGGTACTGTACAGGCTAGTGGCGCGCACACCTGGCAGTCAGGCCCATGGCCCCATATGGCAGTCACATCCCCGGCTTAGTGGGATGTTAGAGCATCTACAATCGGGCGCGTCCCGGAGCTCACCTAGTTCCGCTCCCCACTCGTCTGTCTCCGCCTTGCCCATGTCCGGCGGCTGGTTGTGCCAGAATATGGAGGTAGAGAAGGGCACAGGACATGAGCCGGCTTACGAGACTCAAGGCGCCGCCGTCTCCCAAGCCCTACTCCTACTCGTTGGAGCCCGAAACCCGAACGGTGCCAGTGGACGTCAGATCGATGACGGATCAATCCTGGGACGAGCAGCAGACGTCCACCACGACGAGGTTGCGGCGCCCAGACTGATGCGCGCCATACGGGTGCCGGAGAATGCGACTTCGCCTCGCTGACGTTCACCGCCACGAGGGCTGCCGCCGTCTCCTACGCCCGGTGCCTTGCACGGCGGGCACGTTATGCCATGGCCTCGTCGGACGAGGCCCATGGTGTGTCCCCATGCTCCATGCGCCAATGGAGGGGTTGTGTGTCCGCCGGTGCGTTCGGACGCTAGACGGACCGCACGGCCTCCAGTGAGGCAACTATGGCTGGCCTAGCGCCGGATCCATGCACCATTTGGCGGACGCGATGGATTCCTTATGGAGGAGTCCGAGCGCTGCCTCGCACGGGCCTCCTCCCGGAAACACGGAGCGCAAGCCTGACGGCCATCTCCTTCTCAGGGCTGCGTGAGATGATCTCGGGGTTAATGGACCTACAGGTGAAGAACTAGGATCTGCTGCCCGCCATGCCGGAGACGGCCGGAAGGAGCCGGAGACGAGTTTGGGTGGCGGAGGAGAGCGGAGGGAAGTGGAGGGAAGAGGATAATTTAGTCCGGCGAGTGGATTTGGAGGAATTTATGTGGGATCAGATGGGTCAGCATGGGCCTGATTCGACATGGCGGGCGTGCCCGGGCACCCCATGTTAGAAGGGAGAGAGGGATTTGGTGCAATAGATGTTGTATTGCTTGAGCCTCGTGGGCATATAAATAGGAGTACAATGATCAACTTGGAGTACAAGACAAGGCAGGACAAATCCTAGTCTATCTTATGTTTCCTAATTAATCTATATACTCAACATCCCCCCGCAGTCACAACGGTAGCGACGTAGACTGTGAGACTGGAGAAGATTCCGAAGGCAAGCCGATGGACACCCCCCCCCCCACGGTCGTAATGGTCGACGCATCGCGGAAGTCGTGGCTGGAGTGGAAACCAACGAGGTTGCTCAAGCAGGCGGTAGCCCTTTGTGCCGTTTGTCGATGTAGCCGAGAGCGTACGGTGGTGGAGCCATGGTCGAGGTAGCCGTGCAAAGAATGCTGTGGTCGGTGTCGAGTCGGGGTAGCCGGTGTCGAGGAAGTCGCCGTGGAGCCGCGGGTGCAAGCAGGCACCGAGTTAGTCGTGGGTGCAGTGGTGTCGAAGTAGTGGTGCGCCAGGAAGTAGATGATGTTGATGACGCGTCGCGGCGGGTTTGCCAAGCCCGGGGACACATCATGGACGAAGGCACGCACCGGTGTTGCCACCACCGGGCATGCGTAGACGTACGAAGACGAAGTTGACGAAGCGCCGACCAAGCTTGCCAGGCCCGGGGACACGTTGTGGATGAAGGCACACGGCAGTGTTGCCAGTACCGGGCATGCGTAGACTGGGACCTGCACAGGCTGTACGCCATGTCAAAGAAGTCAGAGAGGCCAGCAGAGAAGGACTCGACAATGATTGCAGCGCCCATCGGCGCGGGGCCGATGTCAGCAACAGTGGTCGGAGTAGATGAAGTGGTCTGGGTAGATGACGGCGACGTTGGCGACGGGTTGGTGCTTGGACAAAGACTGAAGGGGGTGGAAGGGCGGTGCGGTCGCTATGAAGGTAGCGGCGGCGGCAGCCAAAGAAGAGCGGCGGCGGTGGCCTGACGGCGGCGGCGGCAGCTACGTTAGGAGTGCGGCAGCGGTGCTCGAAGTAGGCGAAGAAACCTGACAGTGTGACGAAGACCGGCATGGACGGTAACGTTCCCGCGGCAAGGGAGACGGCGCGGCGCATTCCACGGAAGGTCAACGCGCGGTGACGGCGGAGTGAATAGCGGGCCGCGGCGCTACGGCCTGAAGGGGTGACACAGCGGCGCCAGGAGGGTCAGGGCGACGGCGGGAAGACCTCGGGGCGGCGGCGGGGACCGCGGGCCGCAACGCTACGGCCTGAAGGGGCGACGCAACGGCGGTTCGCGAGTCGGTGTAGCCGAGAGGACAGCCTCGGGGCGGCGGCGGGAACCGCGTATTGTGACACTACGGCCCGAAGGGGCGACGCAGCGGCGACGCACGGGTCGATGCAGCCGCGAGGTGAACCACGGGGCGGCGGCGTTGCGGCTCGACGGGGCGACGCAGCGGCAGCCCAATACTCGATCGGTGGAGAGGTGCGCTGAACTCAGGGACGATCTTCACGGGACCCGCGGAGGCGAGCGTAACCGACGGGCCAGGTTGGTCGTGCGGCGTTGATGAGGCAGATCGCCGTGGCGAGCGGATGATCAAGCCGATGGCGCGCGGGGTCGGGGACTCTGCTCGGTGGAGGCGTGGTGGCGGCGGAGTCCAAGATGAAGTCGGCGACGATGGACGGCGTGAGACGTCGTGCGGACGAGCTTGTCAGCACCGGCACCCGGGCTGCCAAAGCAAGACCGGCGGCCGCGCAGCGAGGCCCGAATGACCAACGGAGCAGCGGCGCCCGAGTTGAGGCAGCCGACAAGCCTAACGCAGCCGTCCCGACGCAGCCGAGGACGAGGCCGGCGAGGTAGACCGCCGGGCCGCCGTGCAGACACGGAGGAGGCGAGTGATGTGGACCGATGGGCGGGCAGGTGCGCGAGCGACGACTATGATTGGCCGTCGCATGGCGCGTGGCCGCCGGGTCGTGGCGATGCAGGCGTCCCGGTCGGAGCAGGCCAGTGATGGCCGGCGCAGGGTGACGGCCAGCGCAGGGCGACGGGCGGACCGACGCGCAGACGACGGCTGGCCCTGACGGGCCGCCTCGGCGCGCGTGGCTGCCATGTCGGAGGAGAGGCCGGCTGGTCGTGCCTGGGTCGAAGTAGAGGCGCTCGGTGTCGACGGCGGCGACGGGCGACGCAAACCGATCAAGCATAGATCGGAAAACCAAAAAGAAAAACGCCGATCAAAACGACCGGCGAGAGAGCGAAAAAATCCGGAGCAAGGGCTCGGAAAAAAGACTCTCTAGGGCAGCCGGTCAACATGACCGGCGGACGAACCCTAGGTACGGGCGACGCGGCCCCCGGCGGCGGTCATGAAAGCCGACCGCCCGGGGGGCGGCACGCAGGTGCGGAAGCGGCGGCGGCTAGGTTTTAGGATCGACTTGCGATAGATACCATGTTAGAAGGGAGAGAGAGATTTGGTAGAATAGTTGTTGTATTGCTTGAGCCTCGTGGGCATATAAATAGGAGTACAATAATCAACTTGAAGTACAAGACAAGGCATGACAAACCCTAGTCTATCTTATGTCTCCTAATTAATCTATATACTCAACACCTTATATTCACGTCATATTTAAGCTGGATAAATGAGGTGCCGATCAGTCCGGACATTTAACGGTCGTTTGAGAGGTTCGTCTGAATCGAAAAAACGTGACCGGACAACTCACCCGGACGTACGATGCAGGTTTGAAAAGTTCGGATGCAGATCCTCTTAGATCTCAATGCGATGGCGATAATGTCACGCGCTGCCTGCCTGGTTGCCTGCGTGAGCCCTGGTTTCCTTCCGTCTAAAAGGCCACGGGCGAGTTACTTTGCCATCGGATCTTTCTCGTGGTACAACATACAGTTTTGCAACTTTCACCATCAACACTCGTACAGCGTGCCTTTGTACCTGGACGCCTATTCCTGATGAGATTATTTCGCCGGAGCAGAGTGCCTTTGTACCTGGACGCCTCATAACAGACAACACTTTAATTGCTTTTGAGTGCTTTCACTACATACAGCAAGAGAAGGATCCTGAAAAAAGGTTTTGCGCTTATAAACTGGATTTGTCCAAGGCATATGACAGGGTGGACTGGATCTTCTTGGAGCGAATGATGCAAAAAATGAGTTTCGCTCACCGATGGGTGAACTGGATTATGTCATGCGTCACCTCATTGAGATACACTAAAATTCAATGGTACCCTCTTGGATTCGTTTGCACCGTCCCGTGGGCTACGGCAAGGTGATCCTCTATCCCCGTTCCTATTTTTATTGGTGGCTGATGGGCTATCTGCTTTGTTGAAGAAAGGGGGAAAATGGAGATTTCACCCCGCTAAAGGTGTGTCGCAGAGCTCCTGGCGTGTCCCATCTGCTTTTTGCAGATGACACACTACTCTTTTCAAAGCTGAAGAGGAGCAAGCAAGGAATGTGAAGCAAGTTCTGCATGCTTATGAGAGAGCCACCGGACAGAGCATTAATCCGGCCAAATGCAGTGCCTTATTTGGTGATGCGTGTCCAAGTGAAGAGCAGCAGAAAGTACGTGCAGTTCTTAATATTGTGACAGATCTGTTTGAGGACAAATGATCAAAGCTATTGCGCAGGCTATACCGACGTATGTTATGGGGGTGTTTAAGCTTCCTATGTCTGTATGTGATGACCTCAACCGCATGGTCCGGAACTTCTGGTGGGGTGCACCGGAAGGGAAGAGGAAGACACATTGGCTGGCTTGGTCAAAGATCTTGCGCACAAAACACAGGGCGGGCTGGGTTTCCGCGATTTTCGCGCCTTTAACCAGGCCCTCCTTGCCCGGCAGGCGTGGCGCTTACTAATTAATCCTCACAGCTTATGTGCGCAGGTGCTCAAGGCGAGGTATTACCCTGAAGGCCGCCTAGAGGATACAGTCTTCTCCGGCAACGCCTCCCCTAGGTGGCAGGCCATTCAGTATGGCCTTGAGCTCCTCAAGAAGGGCCTCGTCTCGCGTGTAGGGGATGGCCGTAACATCCGGATTTGGCGAGATAGATGGATCCCCCGCGAGCCTTCACACCAACTTATTACCCAACAGGGTACCTGCCGACTACGACGAGTGACCGAGCTCCTGCACGAGGACGGGGCATGGCGCCTTGACCTGCTCCATCGCTACTTCCACCCGGCAGACGTGGAGGTGATCTCCAGCATACGTACTTCGACCCGCGTCACCGACGACATCATCACATGGGCCCCGGAGAAGAACGGTATCTTCACCGTTTGATCCGCTTATCGGTTCGCCATGGACGAGCGCGAGCGTCCACTGGCCACCGCATGAGCAGGGCATCGGATGGTCATCACACCATCTGGAAGATCATATGGGGGTGCCTTGCTCCCCCAAAGGTACGCGTGTTTGCTTGGAGGATCGTTATGAACTCGCTTGCTACTTGGGCAAATAAGCTCTCTCATCATCTTGAGGTTTCTGACCTATGCCCCTTGTGTGGACTGGAACGGGAGGATATGTTCCACGCGTTCTGCAGGTGCCCTTTGGCAAAGGAGTTGTGTCACGCTATGGCCACGGATTGGTGTATCCCCAAGGTGGAGGACATCCTGAACACAGGTCCGGAATGGCTATTCACCCTGCTGGACCCCCTTGACGAGGCAACGAGGATGATCGTCCTTATGATCATGTGGAGAACCTGGCATGTCCGGAATGAGATCACACATGACAAGAAGCCGCCCCCTTCTGAAGCCTCACGATGTTTCTTGCATGGGTACATTACTTCACTGCTCTGTATCCAACAATTCCCAAATGCTGATGTGGTCAAGGGGAAGATGACGGTCTCCTTCCGCCATTTGTCACTCGGCCTCCTAAGGCGGCTAAGGAGGAGCGATCATGGACCGCGCCAGCGTCGGGATGCACTAAGCTGAATACCGATGGCAGTTTTGTTGCGGCGATGGGAGCGGCAGGAGGAGGGATGATTTTGCGCGATGATTGAGAAGAAATCATCTATACTGCATGTAGAGAGCTGCACACATGCGATAATGCCTTGGAGCGGAGCTTGCGGCATGCAAGGAGGGCCTTGAGTTGGCCCTGCACAGGACCGGTTTGCCTATCACGGTCGAGCTTGATTGCGCGGATGCTGTGGCGATGATCACAACAAATGTGGAGGATCGTTCGGTGCGACGCTGGAAGGGAGATCTCATTGACTCTATGCTGTCGTTCACAAAATAAATGTAGCCATGAACTTGCCTCTTACGGGCAACGAACCCCCCGAACCGCTGTGTGGTTTCACTCGGGGATTGACTCTGTTGTACGTCTGGCCTCCGCTGAGAGACCACCTTGAGTAATGAGAAATTCCTTTTCACCCGCAAAAAAAAAACACTCGTACAGCGTATGAATCACGAAAGATTCAGAACAAAATGGAGTATATCACTAGCAGATGCAAAGAGCACTGCTATACACACGATAAATCCATGCACGATCAGCGCACGACAACACATCTACACCCTTGGGTTGCCTCGCTTTGTAAATCTTTGTGGCCCAAATCATTTCGTGTGTGGATCGTGCATGCACAGTTCGTGTGCACATCGCTTCCGAGATGCAAAGAGCACTGCTATACACACGATAAATCCAT
>NC_041385.1:853484264-853489062 GCF_002162155.2 Triticum dicoccoides | reverse complement strand
CCAAATCATTTCGTGTGTGGATCGTGCATGCACAGTTCGTGTGCACATCACTTCCGAGATGCAAAGAGCACTACTATACACACGATAAATGCATGCACAATCTGCGCACGACAACACATCTACACCCTTGGTTTGCCTCGCTTTGTAAATCTTTGTGGCCCAAATCATTTTGTGTGTGGATCGTGCATGCATAGTTCGTGTGCACATCACTTCCGAGATGCAAAGAGCACTGCTATACACACGATAAATCCATGCACGATCTAAGAATGAAGGACTTTGGAGCTTTTAATTAGCATCAATATGGTACTACAAACATTGCAACACGGCTAACTTTATGCATGCATGCTCAGACCAGGACACCATCTCACCCACCGCTGCGGACATCACTAGGCATCAGGCTGGTCATAGTGGGGAGTAACTTAGACTAGTAACATGCATATGTTACTAGTCTACGTTATTACATCTATAATGCATAGTACTCCCTCCATTTACTTATACAAGGCCATTATGGAATATACATTTTACATCAATACAAAGCCACCAACAGTAATCGAGAAAAGAATTAATGATATTTCTTCGTAGGAGCAACATGTTTAACACTTGCATGAATGCAGTCATAATAACACTAGCTACTTCTTCCACTCAGTTTTTTTGCATGCATGTTGCGTATTAATGATTTCAGTAAACGGAAAGAAAGTTGGCTTATAAAGTATGCATTAAATTTTACCTTGGTATCTGTAATTTAAGTTTGTGGCCTTGTATACAAAAATGAAGGGAGTATCATAGATTAGCATCATATGTGGTCTCATTTATTGCCATGCATGATACATAGTAGCATCATATTTATTATGTTACGGTATCTACCTATGTTACTATAATCATCTCTCTCTTCTTTAATTGTCTACCACATAAGCATATTTGCGAGTCCCAAGTGCATGATACTACTTATGTTACCCCACTATGGCCAGCCTCATACCATAGACAATTTGCATCTATCAGACTAGTGGGGGGCCGTCCGATGAGGTGCATCCAGGTCGTCCAATCCTAATCAGGCCCACCCAAGATTTGTTGACTTATTTGTCAATTGATTGCTTCCTTCGTTGATTGATTGCTTCCTCCATAACTACTACCTCTATCCCCGCTAATCCTTCAAATATAATCTCTCTATTACGGATTTTTCCTCCGAATCTACAGCCCACACATGCACCGCTACAATTAAGTTTGCTTCCAACAAGTGCATCACATAATTGCTTCAAGCGTCTGAACAAATTTGCTTCGGCTACAACCAAATTTATTCAATCTAATAGAAAATTGTGTTTGAGCTAACAAAAATGTGTGCCCATTAATGGTTATTTATTTTTCCCAACTAAACAACAGTTTGTTCCTGTCGACTAGAAAACTTGCTTCCATTGCAAGTTAATTTTGCTTCTCTCGGCAAAAGTTAAATTTATTTTTGCTGAGACAAATTGTACATCTTATATATAACAAACAAAAGGTTGGTGCCAAAGAGAAAGGAATTTGCTTCCATGCAACAAAAGCTTAATACAAATACAAAAAAAGATTACATAAGAAAAACTGTTACAAGGTCCACGTGTAAGATGGCTGGGAAGCAAGGGTATTGTCAGCGGCGCAATGGGGTACACGTACGCAAAATGTTGCCGAATAAATATTGTCGCCACTATAATGGAAGCAAGAAAAGGGACACTACAGCCGAAAGTGCTATTCTGAGCTCGAGCTCAGATCTCAGCCGTTCACTAGCGCTAAGATTCGCACCACTCGGAGTATTTTACTCTGTATTCGAACAGTATGCACGGCTTTTTCACAGCATGTGGCCCACCCAACCACCACATTGATTGTAACGGCAGTCATCCTCGCAGGCCCGGCTCAGATGGACCCTTGCGATGTGGGCCACGGCTCAGCCGTCAGCCAGCAAACGGATGTCGTCCTCCATCACACCGCTCCGATTATTTTAACTCCTGCAACTTCCACTCCAAGATTCTTCTGCTACCCCTGCTCTCCCCCTTCCCTTATCCCCTTCTCCTCGCCGTGAACACCCAGATCGAAAACCATGGCAGCCCGAGCAGGTGCTTCCGCTGATTCCTTGCCCAACTTGTCACGACAAGGTGGTTACCTTCGTCTAGAACAGGACTTCCTCGATCATGAAGCTCGGGAGCTCACCCCTGTTCCCCCTCATGGTGATCACTTCATATACAAGTTGTTGCTTCAGATAAGCCAACTTAAACTGCAAATGAATTCAGTTTCAACAAGTTAGTCTTCTGAATGCATGAACAAACTAATCAATTTTGATCTAGTGTCTTTCTCCATTTTCATATGAACTCACCTCTCTGAGCTGCCTCTCAAGGTACAGTCCATTGTAGACCCTCCAGTATTGACCAAGGTAAATCCAGCAGCCCTCGTTATGAATGATGTGAAATTAGAGTTCAATTACCATTAGATTTTCCCACACATCTCGCACGGCTCATTCATGTTGTACCCGTAAGTGACACTCCAGCCATCCTCTGGGACATACCAGTCAGCGAAATGATTGCTGAGGCACCGCCGAAGTGCCCTCAGCACCAGGTTCGCATTAAGTTTGTGTTTCACACTCATCTCATCATCGTGGATGCTCGTAACTGTTGGATCCAAAACAACAAGAGTCCTCTCCTCAATGTCCACCACATAATAAGAAAAGCCTCCCATCATTTCCACAGGGAGAAAGAGCTGCACATCACAGTGAAATCATAGACAAAAAGGGTTAAATCTGTATGTGACACCAAAACTTCAGTATTCAATAATTACGTACTTTTTTTGTCCACTGCAACCTGTACCCACCAGGATTTGCTACAGCAGCTTCATTGCCTGGATGAAAGTCAAGAACTTAGACAGTTACTTATCACAAGTATGAAAGGTGACATTATGTAGTACAAAAAGTGCAGAACAAGAGACCCCACAGTCATTCCTCAATGCTGGACTAGCTGGTACGACTCCACCAGCCATGTATTCTCACCCCGCACGCCGTGTCACTCGAGTGAGCACCTGTGCGATACCATTCCCTGTGTTCTGGGATAAACCTGCTGATTTTCCAAGTATTTTCGTCAGCCACATTTTCATGTTCTCTATAATAAACCATACAGTCAAGGTGTCGAAAGTATAGTCTGCTTACTTGCTCGGATAGGACGTCCATTATCTTCCTGACTTGCAATGTTCCCAGCGTTGCTGCTAATGTCGTCTGTTTCCGAGCTATCAGTTGGACATATTGTCTCAACAATGTGTGAGAAGCGGACCTTCTTTCTTTTCATACTCCCCTTTCGTTTCGACCTCTTCCTCCTCCTATGGATCCTTGACTGGTTTACATTGCTCTGTGCTCCATCGATGCCACTGCCACCCATGCGTGTATGTCCTGCGAAGTTTGATATTACATGAACTATTAGGAAAATTTGTAGTACGGTATCCTTTCTATTGATTTTTCTGTTTTTTCCTCGCTTACTTGCAACGCGTGATACTCTGATAACACCACTCTGACTGACATCCAAAGTTATCTGAACACCTACACCTTAAAAAGCACAAATGATTGAATACAGCTGCCATTTTCCTCAACCATATTATTATACAGGATTTCCAGACATCTACAAAACATGTACCAGCTGTTCGACCTCCTGAAGTCGCTTTTCTTTGTGTACAAAGGACCCAACGACTCCTTGGCCTTCGTCAAAATGTGCCATTTACACCATCTGTGTGTTGTCCCTGGCATAATATTTATGATAGACGGCTCCATGGCACGGTTTTGGTCTAGAAATCAGTTCAAACGACCAGGTAAACAATCATGACTAAATATAGATCAGCTATCTGTCGAACAAAGGATTGCCAAAATTACCAAACAGAGTTAATACCTGTAAGTATGGTCATGGGTACAGAAACACCCATCATTCTCAGGAATTCTGAGAAAACCCACTCGAAACTCTCTTGGGTTTCGTCGCGAACAAGAACACCAGCCAGTATCCTATCACACTCTGAAAGTGATTGTTCACCCCAACAAAAAGCCCGAAAGGCATGTTATATAGGTTGGTCCTATAAGTCGTATCGAATGTTATGACATCGTCAAAGAAGTTGTACTGCAGCCTGATGCTCCCAGTTGCCCACATCAGATTCTTGATCCTCCCCTCACTGGCAGCTTGAACTCTGTATGTGAAGTGTGGATATTTAGCTCCAATCTCTGCAAAAACATCCATCGTCTTCTTCACATCATCATCTGCATTCTCCCTGTTCATCTTGCCACACAGATTACGCAGAGACTTCTTGCTGACACGGTTTGGGCAAGGTGCTCTGCTGGGTGCTGCAGCTTCAATCTTTAGCCTTGTGAAAACAGCCAACTATGATATTAGCTTACAAATGTACGCCATGCATCATTTTTTACTTACAGCAACTTAATCCTTAGCCTGCCTACATGCATGTAGTCCCTGATTTGCAAGCATATTTTTACTTACAACAACTTAACAATTTTATTTAAAATTCCATGAGATTATTGATGGTAACAACAAATCCGTCACTAACTATGCACACAAGAATTTGCCATTGCATACTGCACACCCTAGTGGAGCAAACCTACAACATATTTTACTGACCCAAATTATTTGCATGTTCAACTCAATCACTTACCTTTTGTTCCATCCATGAGCCCGGGGGTTCATCTTCCCAGTTGACAGTTCCGAAGCCGCCGGAGAGTTCTCTCTTATTTCTGCCGCCACTCTGCCGGCCGCCAAGATTTGACCGTCCACGCTGGCAACAGCCGGCGACACAC
>NC_041385.1:853466340-853484015 GCF_002162155.2 Triticum dicoccoides | reverse complement strand
GTGTCTGCTGCGCCGCACCCTTTTCTACCACAGGAGCTGGCACTATACTCTTGCCTACCTATTCCAGGAAAGTAGATCTGATTGATGATGAACCAGAACCAAATCCCTTTCAGTAAATCGATCCAGACAGCTAATCCAATGATTCAACCACGAGAAAAAGAGAAAGATTTACGAACCCACGTATCGTGTGCACGAGGAACTCCATGGCTTGCCGCCGCCGCCGCCGCGCGCTTGCTGTCCACCACCAAGTCTCCAGCACCCAAAAAATGAAGAAGACACTAGAACGGGGACGGCTAGAACGGTGCATCCATCTGATCCCTGACCCCAACGTACGGACAAAAGAAACGTCCTGGCCCACGGATCAGACGTGCACGCATATTCTGTGCCACGGCTCGCCTCGTCTCACCCCGAACGGCCGTCTTCCATCCGGTTAATTATGGCCCACTACCCACCCGTACCCTATACGTATTACTAAACAATCCTCATTTCTCCTGTATAAACAAATGGCACAGATCCTCATGCACAAAACAACACCCACTACAGCCAACTAGTAGCGCAACATGGCAATATCCTGCTCGGTTTAATGGTTGCGGAAGCTCGAACTGACACACTACGTCATCAAGCGCATCCTTGGGGAGGGCTTCAGTCGTTATCTCTGCTCATGTCTTCACTACCTCATCTGCCACCTTTAGTTTGACGTCGCCATTCTGTGGGGAGGTCGGTGCAAAGCTTTTGAGAAACCAAAGGTTCATGGTTGACATCATGTGGCACAAACATGCAGCAGAAACTTCCCTGAGAAAACCAGAGAACGCTCAAACTATCAAAACATGGCAGTGGAAGCACAAAAAAATAAAATAAGCATGGCTTACACGAACCAACAATTTGATCTATCAGAAAATGCATGATAGTTGGCGGAAGCATGGAAAATTGAGGAAAAAAAAGTTCTCACAAACATATGTGATACGTAAAATTAGAAACCATAGCTTACACGAAGCATCGATTGGAATGAATGAAACATACATGATAGGAAATGGAAGCATATAAAATTGGGACGAAGAGAAAACTTAATACTATAGGAAATATATGCGACACAAAAGTAGGAACCATGACTTTACAAGAAGCAACGAGTTGATCTGTCACAACATACATTGGGTTGTGTTTTCATTAAAATGGGGCTGCAAAAAAAAAGAACAATAGAAACACCCAAAAACCAGGGACTATGGCTATTTTGACTGGTCCTTCCCTTGGTGGATTACTTAAGACATTAATTTTTTTTTAAACGGCACTTTATTACTTAAAAGTTTAAGCATTATACCCGACCTCTGCATAACTAAACCGCACACAGCCAACAAAGTCCTCACGACAAGCCAAAATAAAAGAAGAAGGCGAAATACAAAGATGAATATATGTATGACGCCTAAACCGTAGGAGGCCCAATCCTAAGATCATGATGCCACCCATGTTGGGTAAAAGTATCCCTCGCTGCAGCCTCCAATCGTGTACACACCTCCGTAAACAGGTCTCGATTCTTCACTCGCTGTAGAGAGGACCCTAAACGAAGCGTCCCGGTACATCTGTAGATAACCTGCATAAGGAAAATACTTTTATCATTAAAAACCTTATCATTTCTACATAGCGAAAACGACCAAATCACGTCAAGCGCTTCCATCCTAAGAAGAATTCTAGACATGTGATCAATCACATGTAACCATTGCCAAATATATTAGCAACACTACACGGAGGATACAAGCCAGAAGCTATGTGGATGACTGACCATATAGAACGAGCCAATTTACAATGGAAGAACAAATGTTTTATTGTCTCATCATGCGGACCTCTGTTGGAAAAGGCAGTGCCTAGAAGGTGCTTAGGCACGCCTAGGTGCTAGGCAATGGCCAAACGCCTCGACTAGGGCATAAATGGACGTCTAGACAGGGCAAGCAAGGGATTGCCTACCCAAGCAAGAAATCATGCCACATACTGCACTGATATGCCAAACGGGTTATATTCCAATGGCAGTAGACAGTAATTAACTTATTTATATGCCCTAAACTAATATCAGCACCCATATAATAATCACAAATACACTATGAGTAAAACTATATTACCGCCTAGGCTGTGCCTAGGGCGCTTAGGCACCGCCTAGGCACTCGGCGAAGTCCAACAGCCTCGCTTACGCCTACCGCTTTTTCCAACCTTGATGCGGAAAAATACACATTGTGTACTTCCATGCCAATTCCTCTTAATAAGGTTATCTTTAGTAAGAATGACTCCACGACGAAGATACCACGCAAAGATTTTATTCTTAAGAGGTATCTTCATCTTCCAGATCTTCTTATTATTATCAACTGGCACATCTGACTGGATCAAAGCTCTATACATAGACTCCACTGAGAACCACCCATTTGCATGTAGGTTCCAATGAAAGACATCGGACCCTTGTGACAACTGCACCGTGGTTAACCATTGGAGCAGTATGTTCCACAATTGGAGTCTAGGTCCAAATAAATCCCTTCTGAATGTCACATTTGGCGGAAATGATTCCAAAACCTTGGCAATAGTATCTCCCTTGTGATGCACAATATTGTACAGAGCTGAATATTGTTCCCGGAGAGTAGCATTACCTGGCCACTTATCCTCTCAGAATCTAATTTCCGAGCCATCATTAATTGAGAAGGAACCATAGCGGAAGAAATATTTCTTTGTTGCCATTAGTCCGGCCCAAAAATGAGAGTCCCCAGGCTTCCAGTATAATTGGGATACCGCCTTAGAACCCACATATTTTCTCCTTAGAATGGTTTTCCTTACACCATCTTCCGTCAACAACTTAAACAACCATTTACCAAGGAGGGCCCTATTCTTAACCTCAATGTCATGAATGCCCAAACCGCCTTTGTCCTTGGGACAGCAAACCATACTCCATTTAGCCAGCGATATTTTCTCTCTCGCTATCTCCTTGCCAAAAGAATCTCGATCGAAAGTAATCCAATCTATGTAGTACTCCTTTTGGCAATAGGAAGAAGGAAATCATATATAGTACCATGTTACTTAGTACTGAATTTATGAGGACCAACCCTTCCACCCAGAGATAGCAATTTACCTTTCCAACCGCTAAATCTTTTTTGTAGTCTCTCCTCGACATGTTTCCATTCAACGTTTGTGAGTCTCAAATAATGTATCGGTATCCCCAAATAAGTGATCGAGAACTGGCCCAATCCGCATCCGAATAGCTCAGCATACAGATGGGCCTCGTCTTGATCCTTGCTAAAACAAAACAGTTCACTTATATGGAAATTGATCTTAAGACCTGAGAGTTGCTTGAAGGCTGATAAAATTAATTTCAGATTTCTTGCTTTCTCGAGGTCATGATCCATAACGAGAATCGTATCGTCTCGGCATATTGGAGGATAGATAAGCAACCATCCACTAGATGATTCACTACCCCATCAATTTGGCCATCAACCTTGGCACGCTCAATCATGACCGCTAACATATCAGCCACTATATTGAATAGCATGGGCGATATTGAGTCACCTTGTCGCAATCCTTTCTTCGTTTGGAAATAGTTGCCAATGTCATCATTGACTTTAATGGCAACACTACATCCAGACATGAAACTATGAATCATAGCGCGCCACTCTATAGAAAAACCTTTCATTCTGAGAGTCTCCTGAAGAAAAGACCACTTGATTTTGTCATAAGCTTTTTCAAAGTCGATTTTAAGAACCACCCCATTCAGTTTTTTCTGATGCAGTTCGTGAATTTTTTCATGAAGGACAACAACCCCATTTAGGATATTTCTGCCTTGCATGAAAGCAGTTTGAGAAGGACAAACCACATGTTCAGCAACCGAATTTAGCCTAATTGTCGCTACCTTAGTGAATATTTTAAAACTAACATTAAGGAGGCAAATTGGATGATATTGATGTATCCTTTCAGCCTCATTAACCTTAGGTAATAAAATAATTTCACCGAAGTTTAAGCGGAACAACTCTAGTTGGCCAGTGTGAAGGCAATTCTAGTTTCTAGAACTCAGCGGGAAAACCATCAGGACCCAGTGCTTTGTTATGCTCCATTAGGGAAACCGCCTTTCTAACTTCCTCCTCAGAAAATGGAGATGTTAGAAGGCTATTTTCCTCATCAGAAACCTAGGGGATGTCATCTGTTTGAGACTCATCCATTTAGAAGTTTCCTTCCTCCAGAGTTCCGAATAGATTTTTATAATAACTAGTGATATAAGACTTAAGTTGCTCATGCCCTTCAATCGTGCCCTCCTCCTGTTGTAGGGAATGAATAAGTTTCTCCCGATTTCTACCATTAGCGACACCATGGAAAAATCTCGTATTCGAATAACCTTTCAGGATAAACTGAGAGTTTGAATGTTTGTACCACTTGAGTTCCTCCTCACATAGCATGTGAGCTAACTGGCATTTGATTGACTCTTGATCTCTATTTCGATATCGGAGAGAGGTCTAATCTCTGCCAGAGCTTCTAAATCATCAGTAATAGATGAAAGACGAAGCTTCTCCTTTTTGAGGATACCCGCAGTGTGCCTAGCCCATCCACAAAGGAACTTATGTAATGCACGTATTTTGTTGTTCCATATGTGTATTGTGTTGGGGAACGCAGTAAATTCAAAAAAATTCCTACGCACAAGCAAGATCATGGTGATGCATAGCAACGAGCGGGGAGAGTGAGTCCACGTACCCTCGTAGACCGAAAGCGTTAGCACAATGCAGTTGATGTAGTCGTACATCTTCACGATCCGACCGATCCAAGTACCGAACCTACGGCACCTCTGAGTTCAGCACACATTCATCTTGATGACATCCCGCGAACTTCGATCCAGCAGAGCTTCACGGGAGAGTTCCGTCAGCACGACGGCATGATGACGGTGATGATGTTGCTACCGATGCAGGGCTTTGCCTAAGCACCGCTATGATATGACTGAGGTGGAATATGGTGGAGGGGGGCACCGCACACGGCTGGGATAGATCAACAGATCAACTTGTATGTCCATGGGGTGCCCCCCTCCCCGTATATAAAGGAGTGGAGGAGGGGAGGGGCCGGCCCTCCCTGTGGTGCACCCTGGGGAGTCCTACTCCCACCGAGAGTAGGATTCCCCCCCTTCCAAGTAGTAGGAGTAGGAGAGAAGGAGAGAGAAAAGAGAAGAGAAGGAAGGAGGGGGCGCAGCCCCTCCCCCTAGTCCAATTCGGACTAGGCCTTGGGGGGGCACGCGGCCTGCCTCTCTTTCCCTTAAAGCCCAATAAGGCCGATATACTCCCCGGCGAATTCCCGTAACTGTCCGGTACTCCGATAAATACCCAAATCACTCGGAACCTTTCCGATGTCCGAATATAGTCGTACAATAGATCGATCTTTACATGTGACCATTTCGAGACTCCTCGTCATGTCCTCGATCTCATCCGGGACTCAGAACTACCTTCGGTACATCAAAACAATAACTCATAATATAAATCGTCATAGAACGTTAAGCGTGCGGACCCTACGGGTTCAAGAACTATGTAGACATGACCGAGACACATCTCCGGTCAATAACCAATAGCGGAACCTGGATGCTTATATTGGCTCCTACATATTCTACGAAGATCTTTATCGGTCAAACCGCATAACAACATACGTTGTTCCCTTTATCATCAGTATGTTACTCCCGAGATTCGATCGTCGGTATCCTCATACCTAGTTCAATCTCGTTACCGGCAAGTCTCTTTACTCATTCCGCAATGCATCATCCCGCAACTAACTCATTAGTCACATTGCTTGCAAGGCTTATAGTGATGTGCATTACCGAGAGGGTCCAGAGATACCTCTTCGACAATCGGAGTGACAAATCCTAATCTTGATCTATGCCAACTCAACAAACACCATCGGAGACACCTGTAGAGAACCTTTATAATCACCCAATTACGTTGTGACATTTGATAGAACACAAAGTGTTCCTCCGGTATTCGGGAGTTGCATAATCTCATAGTCATAGGAACATGTATAAGTCATGAAGAAAGCAATAGCAACATACTAAACGATCAAGTGCTAAGCTAACGGAATGGGTCAGGTCAATCACATCATTCTCCTAATGATGTGATCCCATTAATCAAATGACAACTCATGTCTATGGCTAGGAAACTCAACTATCTTTGATCAACGAGCTAGTCAAGTAGAGGCATACTAGTGACACTATGTTTGTCTATATATTCACACATGTATTATGTTTCCGGTTAATACAATTCTAGCATGAATAATAAACATCTATCATGAAATAAGGAAATAAATAATAACTTTATTATTGTCTCTAGGGCATATTTCCTTCATATTGGGGTAAGCCCGGCAACCGGTTTATCCCACACCTCCTTGACCATTTCATTGAACCCATCCCGATGCAACCAACCTAATTCAAACTTGAATTTGCATCGGTATTGTGGTCGAGGTAATCCAGTGGTTAAGATAATGGGTGCATGGTATGAAATAGCCTCTATACGAGGAAGAGGGCGAACAGAAACCATTGGGAATTTGCCAGTCGGTATCCATTAAAACGCGGTGTAGCTTCTCATATGTCGGCTCTGGAAGACTATACGCCCAAGTGAAATGCCTTCCAATCATGGAAACCTCTCGCAAATCTAGAATCTCAATGACATCATTGAAGAGGAAAGGCCAATGATTATCAAACCTACCTCGGCTTTTCTCATTTGGAAATCATAGCAAGTTAAAATCTCCACCAATAAGAATGGGTAGGGATTATCTTTCGCCATATTAACCAGTTCACGGAGAAAAACGGCCTTGAGCTCATCCTGGGCTGCCCCATACACGGCGACGAGGGTCCATGTGAAGTTGTCAGCTTTGTTTCCAATATGGAGTTTAATATGAAACTCTCCATCCGAACTAGCCAGAACATCCATACTCCCTGTGTTAATGTCATGTAAAATGCCCCATAACGGCCTCGAGGTGGCCGTGAAATCCAATTATAGTCTATCCCACCAGACAGGCGGTCAAGCAGACTTGCTGAGAAATCACATCTTCCTATTTCAGATAAAGCCAGAAAATTTAAATTATACTCCCTATTACATTCCGCAATGAATAGATGTTTAGCCAAGTCAGCAAGACCTCTGCTATTAAAGAACATGCCATTCATAAGGAAACAGTAGGAGACTTAGAAAATTACACCCTCTTAGAGGGTTTACGACCTTTTTTCGAACGGTCAGACTTGGTTCACGACCGGAAGTTGTAAGCTCATTCAATGAACTAACCCTGGGTTCCTCCAAGCCCACATCCGAAACCTCCCCTACTACATGAGCGAGTAGCTGACCATCTGATGTGGCATGCAGCTCCTCCTCATCTAGATGAGAGGTAAAAGGTTTGCTAGAAACTCGTGAAGTGACCTTTAAACGATCATATTCCAAATGTCTCAAAGCGTTTGTGGAAACAGAAATATGATTCTCATTATTTCCTAGACTAACACCCACATTATTCAACTTAGCAATGATGAATGTAGTAGAAAAAGATAAAAACGATTTGGGTGATGACGAAGTACCTTGGTTGTCGAGGTTGTGCACAGCTTTACGCCGCCTTGGCCAAAGAGTATTCGTCAGTGTCCGCCGTTCCATCGTCAGTCACTGTATGGCGGGCACGGCGACGCGTCGGCGTCACCAGCGATGAAGAAACTCGTTTATGCCGTAGACACGCAGAAAGATCCCAAAAAACAAAGGCGACACTATTTCTTTTCTGAGGTGCGCGCCGTACCAATTTTGGGATCTTTTTGGGATCTTTATGCGACCTTTACCAAAACAATGTGCGAGGTGCGTTCAAACATTTCTTTCTTCAACAATTTAGCCTACAACAGTATGGAGTGGTTTGAACAAAAGCAAGGCCTTCAGGTCAGCGCGCCATTCACCACATCTCGATGGCCGTAGACACGCAGAGCAAGTCAGCCGAGGCCTCCGCGTACCTTAACATATGGAACAAGCATCGTCTGTGCGTAGGAATAAGCAGAAGGACATCTCCATGAAAAGCTCGTGTGCTACCAGCAAGTCGCCATCCGCACACTCCCCGGCCAGGCCAAGGTCACCGGTGCCTTCCTTGGTGTCGTTAGCGCCACCCTCCTCACTTTCTATGAGGCTGCAGAGGTTAAAAGTGTTATTACTGCTTTGACTTTTGCAACTAAAAATAGCATACAGGGTATACAAGTAAAAAATACACCAGTGAGCCTTAATCTATACCTACTATTAAAGCAAGGTGATATTCTTGGTTTCGTCCCGCAATTAGTTTTTTTCTCATTAGTTTTGATCACATACGAGGTGGCGAGGTGGTACTAAAAGCTGATCTCAATTTTAACGTTGCTGGGTGTTGGGCCTCCTTTGTACAGATACATATATGGGCCAAAATATCATGTCAACTTTATTTTGCCTGCACACCTGTTGTGGAATTATTGCAAAAAGGCCCTTCCCATTTTTGGAAATTGAACCCGCACTCCCCACGTAAGTGGCTCTAGGAAAAACGATTTGGTAAAACAAAAAAATCCCTTTCGCATGCCCTATGTTTCTTCGTATGCAGGCCGGCAGCGTTGGAGGCCGCCGCGGCGAACGGGGTGGACGAGGTGGCGGAGAAGGAGGTGCAGTGCATCCTGGCGCCGCACGGGGACAGCGAGCCCGCGGCGCACCTGTCATCCACTAGCGCGGACCCCGAGGCCGTGCCGGCGACGATGGAGAGAATCAGGATGAGGAGGATGCCACTGCGGATCCATGCCAATCCGGAGTGCCGGCGCAGATCCAAGCGGCCCCGTCAAGCTGCCGCCGAGGTCGACCCTGAGCAGGCCATCGCTGCCGCGCCTCTGCCACAGGCCCAGCCAGCTCCGTGCGCGCAGGCCCAGCCAAAGCCGCGCTGCAATGGGCCGATGAACACGAAGCAGCCATCGGTCGCGGGTGTTACGGTCTGGGAAATCGCAGAGATGGGGTCAACGGGCCTGGGAAATCAGAAGAGAGAGAGAGAGAGAGAGATGGGGTCAACGGAACCAACACCAAAAGAGGGGATCAAGGGCGGGGAGGGAGGAGCTTACCGCGCCCATCAGTGCTCGACCCGGGCGCCACGGGCAAGAAGAGAGAGGGGAACGCCACGGTGTGGGCTGTGGAAGACATGGGTGCGTGGTGTGGTGTGGCTGGAGCACGGATAGAGAGAAGGGCAACGTTGATGGAGTGATGGGGTTCGTGGGCTCGCTGGATGGATGGATAGATAGAGGAGGAGAAGAGCACCGCTGCTCCAGAGGAATGGAGATTGCAGAATAAAAGTACACGTAGTGGAGAGCTTCTCGGTGGGGATTTGTTGGTGTGGATTTGTTTTTTTAATGGCTGCACCGACCACAAGGTACTAGCATCGATTGCAAAAGAAATCTAAATGAGCACCGATATAAGGGCAACTCCAACGTATCGAGGCAAACAGACGCAAATTTTATTCATTTTTTGTCCTTTGGGTCGTGGTTTTCAGCTTTGTTCACCTTGTTTGCATTTTGATTGATAGTGTGCCCAACGCGTTGATGCATTTTCATCCGCGCGGCCGGTATCCAGTCAACTTTTACTCTTTTTGCGTCTATCAAAAAAATTGCCCAAAGTTCACATAATTCAACCAAACACAAATATTTTATAGTTTCACAACCAAACAAAATCTCATGGTTTACAAATCAATTGGCACAAATACATTTGAAAGATAAAAGTTAAATCTCATAGTAGCTTGGAGTGTTGCTGCTGGGGGCGGAGGCGAGAGGTGGCCTAGACATTGGGGTGCTATGGCCGCGGCGAAAACAGTCCACCAACGCCGGCAAGAACAGTCATCAGGTACGGCGTGCTGCTGAGGGCGGTATGTGGGTGCAAGCGGCGGCCTGGACACCGAAACTAGGCGGCAACGGCGAGGGAGGGGCGGCGGCCGTGTGTGGTGGTTGTCGGTGGGAGAGAAGGGGAATGGCCAATGTGTCACCGACTTGCAGCCCATGGGGAGGACAAGGAGGGTGTCGCGCGCGTGTGCTTCGTGTTCGCACCGACGCAAACCCGGTCCAAATTTGGGTCGATAAAACATCGTGAGTGGACAAAAAATGAACGCTCGTCCATTTGTGTCGGCGCGTTGGGCCGTGATTTATTTCTGTTTCGACCCAAACGGACACACGCAGACAGTTTGTGTCGGCGCGTTAGAGTTGCCCTAATTAGTTGTCGTTGTTTTTTTGTTACAGTCATAGTTTAATGTTCATGCCTACCACAACTTATGAATACATCATCAGATACAATAATTAAAAATAAGTGAAATATTGGAAATAAATACTTCTTAAGGGAGAAGATATTTTGGAGCTCACCCGGACTTGCCGACAATTAAGATATTCCTCAACTCTGGATGTCACCGACATCGTTGGTGAGACGGGATGGGGAGAGGGAGGGATGAAGAGTAGAGAGAATGTGACAACAGTGCATCAACCTGAAATTTAGCTATGATGGGGAGGAAAAACTTGCTTTTTTAGGTTCCATAGCTAAGGTTATTGCCTTGGAATTGGTTATATTAGAACATGTTGTGACCATGTGAACAAGAGTCTTGACGAATGTTTATTGGATAGGGGCCTATGATATTTTTCTCCCTTGAACCTTTGAATAGTATACAACAATTCTACCATTTGTATATCCTGCTAAAGACAATTACACATTTCTCTTTCACTCGATGATAGTGCTAAATTGAAGTAGGCGCCATCAAAGGATATCCCTATGACTTTCTCAACTTTATACTACTTAGTATGGACAGCAACAATCCTTTTTTTAATTGCAGACACCGAGCGTGTTTTTTTTAAATACAGAGTGTTTCAAATTCTTCTTGCTTAAAAAAATGCTTTTAAATATGTTCACACTTTTAAAAAAATGCTCAAAATTCCCAAAAATGATTTCAACTTTTTTAAAATAAGTCACAAAATTTTTCTTAAAAAACATGGTTAAAAGTGTTCATTTTCGAAACATGTTTCAATTCTCATAAAAATATTAAAATTTCAGAATTTTTTAATTATTTTATAAAAATAAAAAATGTGTTTAAAAAAATATATATAACCGATTACTAGACTATTCCATGCACCACTACTCTTCCATCAGAAGAAGGATGTTAGGGTGGCTTCTTTACGTCTACACTTCATACTTCGAAAAGCGATAACACTATAGACTTATTAATGATGTTTATCAGAATTGTATATAAGAAATGGCGCGTACTATCACATGGGGCTGGCTTCACAATATTTTTTGCCCGTTGCAACGCACGGGCATTTGTACTAGTTGAAACCTAAAGGAGAAGACTTGATCAGGAAGTATGCGGTTTGGGTACCTAGGACAGATCCATGGAAGAATTCCACAGATGTACAAAAACCCCGGGAATCAAACAAACATATCATGACTAGTAGATACAAACAAGAGCTAAACTTATGGGCAAAATCCACTAAAACGGTCAAACTAGCGATTACACCGGAATCATCGCGAGAAGCAAGTGTTTGGCATCACAGGTCACAACACAACCAAGAATCCTATAAAGTAAGTGTGGGAAAAATCCTCGGCGTCATTGGTGCCATCCTCCTCACCGTCTATGACGCTACAGAACTTAAAAGTACTATTATTGTTTTTATATTTACAGAAGTAAAAACCCACCAACTGAGCAATATTTGATTTGAAGCCAAAAGGAGAACACTCAATGAGGAAGTGCAGTGTATGGGTACCTAGGACAGAGCCATGGCAAAATTTTACATATGTACAGGAACCATAGGAATGAAGCAACCATTTATATCATGAGTAGTAGATAAAAGTAAGGGCTAAAAATCCACTAGAACGGTGAGAATAGCAATTACACCTGAATCATCACGGGAGGTGCAAGTGTTTGTCATTACAGGCCAGAGCACAACCTAGAACTTGCAATGGCATTAAGTTCACCACGACTCCATGTGGATGGCCGTGGGCAGCAGAATCAGCCGAGGCTTCCACGTACCTTGAGATATGGTACAAGTATCATGTGTGCGTAGAAATCAATCAGCAGAAGGAAATCTCCATATATAGTGCTGTCACGCTACCAGCAACCCGCCATCCGCAACCTCCTCGGTGTAGTTGGCGCCATGCTCCTCAGCTTGTATGATGCTGCAGAACTTTAAAGTGTTACTGTTGAGCCTTTTTTAACTAAAAATAGCATGCAAGATTCAGAACAAAAAAAAAATACACCACTGGAATGATTTCAAACGAAAAAGGAGTGCACTTGGATGAGGAAGTGCGATGCTCGGGTACCTAGAACAGAACAGAATTCTATCACAAATGTAGATGAACCCTACTAGGAATCAAAGAACCATATATATCATGACCACTGTTTCAAATAGCCCGCTAAGAGACTTTGGTCCAAACAAATGAATAAACATTTTAAATAGCGTGCTATAGCGGATAGCATTTGGAAGAGGTCCGGCGCTAAGATGCTTAGCACTATTTAAAACTATGATCATGACAAGCTAATGGATACATATCAGGGCTAAACTTAAAATTGAGGGCAAAATCCACAAACGGTGGATCACAGAATTTCACAAAATGTACATGACCCCTAGAACATAACACGATGATCCAGCGTACCAATGGGAACCACCAAGAACATGCTGTTGTGTCCAGTGAACGTGCAAGGTGCGTTTAAACCGTATTTCTTTATATGGAAATGATGCAATATTGATATAATAATAAATCAACCACTTCATGGTGGCATCTATCTTATGTTAGGGTGCAGATTTCACATGAGACATGGAGATTTGATGAGACAAATGATTATTATTATTAACTAGTTGATGAGAGGAAGCTCACTGTTTCCCTGTTGTATGTATATACCCATGATTTTTCTTTTTTGTGAAGCAAGCATCAGACACTCTTATTGGGTGAGTTACAACCGACTATTACTCATTTAGATTAAACTCTTTTATTTCTTAATAATTACAATTTCAATTTTCCATATTTGATCATTTGTTAGAGTTTGGACATACGATCTTAACGAATATATTTGTGTACCATGTTTAGCGCCTACATAATAATATAGGTAAATATTAAAATAATATTTTTTATATTTTAACAATAGGCATGAAAATACAACTTCAATAAATCTGAAGCATTTATTACAGGGAATTTGACGTAGCTGGTTCATTTTTGGGACACCTTTTTTCTTCGTACCCAAATTACTCTTGACCAGAGAAAATAGATGAAATAAAACATAAGTCTTTATAGACTAAGGTGTGACACTTCAATATCCATTGGCAGTTTTGTCCATTGTAGTTTCCTTATATATCATAGAAGAGGCCTAAAAATTAATTGAGGTTTCTAGATGTATGCATGTATATTTTCAATGCAAATAAACAAAGGATAATTATTTAGTACATACTAAATATGAAAACTAGAATATGGTAATTTTCTATGTGTGATTTTGTTCTATAAATGTTGTGTTTCATCTTAACTAGTTCAACAAGGATGCTTAGCACTTGGCTTGAGTTAGTAGCATTCAAATCAACTCACAATCAAATATGTTCTTTAATGATTTCATATGCAGTATGAAAAAAATGTTTGGTACATGTATGCATGGAGAATTTTTGTACCAATTTGTTTTGGTAAAGCCGACACTTTGTTGGTGACCAGACAACAGGTGTCTTGGGTACTCGTGTATCAATGAATAAATTTCTCCATCTTCGTTAAACGAGAGAAAAGTTTTTCAGCCCACGAATGAACGGTGGTGCAAAAAAGGTACACTTCACACTTTCGTCAAGTCCAGTATATAAGGTACCCGCAAATCTCCCGCAACCGTTCGGACCACGCTCTCTGGACCACAATTTCTCCCGTAAACAGGAGATAAATGTGGCGCGCGGTGGGGGGGGGGGGCTTTACAGGAGTGCGGACCGTTCTTACGCCTTCTTCTGACTGCCCCAACCCATCATATATCCTCCCCCTCGCCCGCGCGCATTCTTTCCTGGCGCCAGCTGCCCACATTCATGCCGCTGCAAGGGTGTCGGACAACATTGAAGACGGCTCATGGCGGAGGCGACCTCTCACTGTATCCGCCATTGAAGAGTTGTCAGCCGAGGGCACCGCCCGCAATGGGTCTCTGGGGTCCGCGCCTGATTAATGCTGGAGACACGTGACTGCACGGGAAGGGATGGATATCTACCACACCCGTTAATTGCCATTGTCTGTTCATAAGCCGCCATTAAGCATGCTCGTCGGCGGAGAAACCTACTCCAGCACCGCACATTGACGCACTCGGACACCACGCTTCACCGAAATCTGCTATATAAAGGCGACCACACCCGGCTAAGGGCCTGTTTGGTTCCAAATAAGTCACCAACTTATAAGTCGAAAAGTGCAAAAAGTGACTTATTTTGCCAAACGGACCCGACTTATAAGTCACCCCAACTTATAAGTCATAAGTTGCTCCACCCCAACTTAAAACTTATAAGTCACCCCCTTTTGCATGGGTCCCACCACTTGCATAATGTTGATTGGTGTGAAAAGGTGTGGAAAGGTGACTTATAAGTCAGGTGACAACCAAACAGGTGTGACTTATAAGTCACTGGTTTTAAGTCACCTGACTTATAAGTAAGGAACCAAACAGGCCTTAACTCCACACACAACACAAGCCCCTCCCCATCCTCCTCCCCGACTGCAGGTGGCGAAGCTCTGTGAGAGAGCCTTTCCACAGAGATTAAACACGCCATGGCCGCCGCCTGGCAGAGTCGCCTGATGTCTCCGACGAGGAGGACGAGACTGGCTTCGAAGACACCGCTCCGGCTCCCGCGCCTATGTGCACGCCGGCTTGAGCATAGAGCAGGCGCATGTACACTACAACGCCGCCATGGTGGAGGTGCAACCTGCATCGGTGCCTCTGTAGGTTTTCCAGCAGACCCAGGAGGAGACGCGGTACAACATGTTGCTCCTGGAGCAGCATCGGCTGGCGTAGGGCTAGACCTACGACGAGCGGGCGAGCAAGGAGGCCATTGCGGCTATGGCCGCAGCAAACCCCAACTTTGTCGCGGAGCTGCGTGCCATCTACGACATCGTCCACGCTCAAGCCGCCGCTCACCAGGAAGTGGCCGCCGTGGAGGCACAACTGCAAGTGATCGTGGACGAGAACAACACAAACTGCGCCTCCTAACCCACCGACGAACCATTAGCCGGCTTGGTATGATGAAGGTTGTGCTGGTGCCACCATTTCCATCATGGACCTTACGTTCACCAGCGACGGACAGGTAGCAGACTCGTCCGAGGATGAGTAGGCCACGAGAGGCAGCAGTGCCCTGTGTCCCATGTGATTTAGGACACCTTCGATGTTATTGTTTTTCCTTTTGCCGATTTTACTACACAGTCACATGTATCTTGATCTAAGATTTATTTATATATTTTCACAAGGTATTGACCATATGCACAATAATCTCCATCATAATCACTATGCATCCAATGTCTTTTTTTCCTATGATAGTATTTTTCATCGAAAATGAAACCAAATGTTGCATGTTTCAATAATTGGTGGATTATAATTTCAGTTTGTTTTAATATATAAAATAATGGCATTTATACCTTTCATAATTAACAAGCATGTGTGAACAAAATCCCTATTGAAGAAATCTGCCGATTAACCCGTTAACTGACCAATTAAACATTACTCGTAGGGTCATCGAGTAGCCAATAAACCCAAAAATCGGCTGATTAATTGGTTAACTGGCTGATTAACTTGCAATTAGCCTATTAATTCCCTACTCACCAACCAACGGCCACTAGTAGAAAAGGGGGCAATGGTCCAGGCCGGGTCAGCCCATTAGTCCCGGTTCAGTCCAGAACCGGGACCAATGGTGGCATTGGACCTGGTTCGTGAGCTCCGGGGGCCGTCCGGGCCACGTGGGCCATTGGTCCCGGTTCGTCTGGACCTTTTGGTCCTTGTTGGTGGGACGAACCGGGACCAATGGGCCTTGCTCCTGGCCCACCACCATTGGTCTGGTTGGTGGCTTGAACCGGGACCAAAGACAGCCCTTTAGTCCCTGTTCGTGCCACCATTATTTCTGAGTTGTAATAAGTTAGTAAAAATAAAAAAGAGGCGCAATGCTCATTAATTAGCTTCAAGCCTTTCGGAATAGTGTAAACTGCAATGCACATAGCTCCGTGCAGTCTACCCTATTCCTCAAGGCTTGAAGCTAAGCAACGTGCAGGTTAGCATTGAGCCTCTTCTCCATCATCTCTGCACTCAGGGCTTATAAACCGCTGCGAGTGCCTCTCGCTTGACGAGGTGGGACTAAAAAACAGCTGCAACAAGAATCAACTAAAAAACTCTTTTACTGATTCATGCCACGAACCGGTACTAAAAGGTCGCCTTAAAACCTGTACCAAATAAAATGCCTTTGTAACAGCCTTGGAACTAGTACTGAAGGAATCAACTAAAAAGCTTTTATAAACCTCTAGTATTATTGAAACTAAAATTATATAAAATTTTGTTACAAACTTTAATAGCAAAAAGAATTATCATAAAAGAAAATAAATAAGTAATTATAATTCTGTTCAAAACATTAAAAGCAAAAAGAATTATCATAAAAGAAAATGAATAAGTAATTAGAATTTTGTTACAAACTTTAATAGCAAAAAGAATTATCATAAAAGAAAATAAATAAGTAATTAGAATTTTGTTCAAAATATTAAAAGCAAAAAGACTTATCATAAAAGAAAAATAAATAAGTAATTAGAATTTTGTTACAAACTTTAATAGCAAAAAGAATTATCATAAAAGAAAATAAATAAGTAATTAGAATTCTGTTCAAAACATTAAAACCAAAAAGAATTATCATAAAAGAAAATAAATAATCAATTAGATGTTTGTTACAAACTTTAATAGCAAAAAGAATTATCATAAAAGAAAATAAATAAGTAATTAGAATTATGTTCAAAACATTAAAAGCAAAAAGAATTATCATAAAAGAAAATAAATAATTAATTAAAATTTTGTTATAAATTTTAATAGCAAAAAGAATTATCATAAAATAAATAAAGCAAAAAAAACAAAAAAGGGAAAAAATAAAATAATTGCCACCTACTGGGCCACCACGGCCTGAATACGATTAGAAACCTTATTGGGCCAGGATTCAGGTCCGCAGACTGCCCAGTAGGCCAACAGGCAGAGACACAAGTTTAGGCCAGTAAGCCTGCAATAGTGAGGAGTTCAAATGGGAGGGCAGAGTTGCACTTATAAACAGGTGCGGCCGCTCCTCAGCTAGCGAGGTGGGACTAAACATCCCACTGCACCGTGCCAGCACAAGGCCTTTAGTCCCGGTTGCTGGCACGAACCGGGACTAAAGGGGTGCATTGGTACCGGTTGGTGGCACCAACCGGGATCAATGCCTCTCTTTTGTCCCGGTTTGCGGCACCAATCGGGACCAAAGGTCTCTGCTTCCCGCCCCTTGGGCCGCTGAAAAGAGGCCTTTCATCCCGGTTGGTGCCACCAACCGGGACTAAAGGTCGCATTAGTCCCGGTTTGTCTCACGAGCCGGGACCAATGATCTGTCTATATATCTGGCACTCACCAAAATTTCGTTCAGTTCGTTCTTCCCCGCCCCGATACCGCCAGGCTGCCCGTCCGTCTCCGGCTCGCCGTCGCCGTCGCCGCCCCGCCCC
>NC_041385.1:853454947-853465933 GCF_002162155.2 Triticum dicoccoides | reverse complement strand
CCGCGCCGCACCCCGCCGTCGCCGTCGCCGTCGCCGTCGTCGTCCCCGACACCGTCGCCGTGAGCAACTATTTAATTTGATGTTAGTAGTAGTTAATTGAGTTAGATTTTGTTAGATTTTTTGTAGATTTTTTTGTAGTTCATTGATTTATTTGTTAGATGTGTAGTTCATAGATTTTTCTATTAGATTATTTTTTTCATATTGTGTAATTAATTTGTTCATATTGTGTGATTTTTTTATGATTTTTTCTGTTGTAATTTAGATGTCAAATTTTTATGATTTTTTTCTGTTGTAATTTAGATGTCAATTGTTTTTCATATTGTGTAAGTAATTTAGATGTCAAATTTTTATGATTTTTTTCTGTTCATAGAATTTTTATGATTTTTTTTCTTGTAATTTTGTTCATAGAATTTTAATGATTTTTTTGTTCATAGTATTTTCTTTGTCAATTTATTGTGTATGTATAGGAAAATTAGTTAGAAAAATAATAGAACTATAGTTAAACTAGTTTATTTTTAGTAAGTACTACTTTATTTTATTTATAGTAAGTGCTTCATATATAGTTGAACTAGCTAGTTGATTTAATAAACCAATTTATTTTACTATATATAGAAGTAGTTTATTTTTAATAAGTACTACTTTATTTATTTATAGTAAGTGCTTAGTACGTAGTTGAACTAGTTTATTTAATAAATAAAACTACTTTATTTAACTATATATAGAAGTAGTTCCCGCATCGACGTCGATGATGCCTATCCCACATCCTCGTCGTCGTCGACTCGGCGGTGGAGGCCTGCTTGATCAAGGTCATGTTCGGGACTGGGCTTCGCCGGGCTGGTATTGGGAGGTGCTACAATCTGGGGGACGTAGGTTGGTGAGGAGGCAGCCCGTTGTTGATCCGATCCTTGTTTGGTGGCGGTCGCGTGGGCCAGTGACGGTGCCGAGGCTTCCGGACACCGCGGAGGTGGTACGTCACCGTGTCGGCGACGAGGACGAGCACGTCCATCGCTACATGGTTGCGTTGGAGGGCAGGTTCGACAGTACCTGGCAGGTTCTTCAGGGATCTCACTGGAGCTATGATCCTGTGATCGTTTTTTATCTTTGAGTGTCCACCGCCCGCGACGATACCCGTCAGGGCGCTACGGTTCTAGCTGTATTAATTAGCGATGCTATATGTATGATAGTATTCGAGGAGTATTCGACGATGTACGGACACAAGAGATGATGTACTTTTGGTTATAATTGAATGCATGCTAATTTGAATACTACTTTATTTTACGATTTGGTTTTGCTTATTGAATGCTCATATTGGAAAAGTACTCCTACTTTGAATGCTAAAATTGAAGAGCACTCTATGCAGAAATCTTGGAGCCCCTCCATCATCCACGCCGTCGTGGGGATAGCTTCTCCTTCATTTCCGTGTGCTAGACAATGTATTGTAATAATGCACCCGGGAATGAAAGGAGGAGCTACGTACCATCACCGATAGTCAAACCGTGATTAATAATAATGATCTAATTTAGGTTTTTTAGTACATATATTTAATATTTGAATTATGAACTTAGGCCGAAAATGTCATACTTGGACGACGAAAACCGCCCGGGGGAGTGCGACTGGTGCCACGACGACCGAGGTATGTGCGACAGGTTCATTGAGCTGGACGAAGATCGGCGCTTCAACATTAAGCTCGAGGAGACCTTCGATGTTCATACGGTACACAACGACGACAATAATTTTTTTCGTAATTAAGCACGACTTCAACTATTTTAACGTGTATTTTTTTATCTTTTCCAGTTCGACTAGCTTATCCCATGCTATGCAAGACGCTATGTCTTGGAGAGGATGGGTTTTGAAGACCATGAAAGTATGGAAACAAAAAAATTCTCCTAAAGACCCATCATGGTGTGGATTTTCAAGTAAAGTTGTACAATGCTGAGTGTGTAACCCATTTTGGTTGCAAAAATTGGGAAGCACTTTGCAAGATGTATGGGTTTGATGAGGGTATGCTTGTCACCATGGATCTTGGTGATCCTACAATCCAGCAAGACAATATGGGCATTTGGGTCCTTGTGGATACACCTCCAGTTCTTCCCCCATGTGAGCTTAACATAGTTATTAAGTAATTTATATTGTTTATTTCAAAATAGTTGACAGCTTGTTTCCATTGACAGCTTATTTTCATTCTTCATAGAATGTGCGGAAAATGGTATACAAAACCCACTACACCGATGGCTCCGAATTAACTTATAAGGAGAAAAATCATCCGATCGCAGTTTGTACTGATCTTGAGAATTACAATGTCTACAATCGAACTCCTCAACATTATGGTCAATACGTGCCACTAGTGCACGTGTTGAACTATGGTAACTACCATGGAGATACCCTGGTAAGATTTTTTACTATTACGACATCCGTGCATCTTTTTGCATACTTCTAAAATTAGTACATCATTGCTAACTACGAAGTTATTACTATGTTTTTCAACAGATAATCCCGAATGATTGTGTGCCTCATCTGATGTATACGCACGGTCGCCTTGATGTTTTGAACATACAACCAGGTCATCCTACGAATCTGAATTGTCCATACCGGATTTCTAAAAGAAGTGGAGACATGACAATCAAAGAATGGAAAAAATGTATGGACAGTTGTAAGGAGCTTCTTGCAAGCAAAAGGAGGCGAAGCGCAAGAATTGGAGATAGGATAATCTCCATTCTTTATAATGGAGAGTCAGGGTATATATTGTTTTATGCTATTTTACCTTAAGGGTGTTTAGGTCCTACCTGATACTGATGATCATGTGCTAAGAACAATTATGTAGGGTTGGGTTCGATGACTATGAGGATGATGATCGTATGACTTGTTATCAATAATGAGTAGAAGTTGTATGATGATGCATGATTAGTAGGACTTGTTATTATATATGATGATGTATGATGCGAGCATGCATGAGTTATTATATATCAGCGGGTGAAATGAACATAGTAGTAGCTAGCGTTGGTAAACCAAGGACGAAGATATAAGAGAGGACACTTCTCTCTATTATCTAGCTAATAACAACCTAAAATTAACCCCCAAAACCCCTAAACCAGTCACTTTTTTTTAAAAAAAAGAAAAACCTCAGCTGCTGACAAGTGGAAGCCGTTTGGTCCCCGTTCATGTCACCAACCGGGACCGAAGGCCCCCTTGCCCGGGCTGCTCGCAGTGGCCACATGGAGGCCCATCTGTCCCGGTTCGTGTTAGAACCGGGACTAAATGGTGGAGGCATTAGTAACGACCCTTTTGTCCCGGTTCAAGAACCGGGACTAAAGGCCCTTACAAACCGGGACAAATGCCCCTTTTTCTACTAGTGGGCGTAGCTACCAGTTAACCATTTACTCAACATTGAACAAAACATAGAATCTTAGTGGCCCGTGCATTGACACGAATGGGGCTTCATGGTTGAGTTCCTGGACACTGCCAACCCTGGTTTATGACAACTAAAATTGCATCTCTTCACAACATAAACTAAAGTTTGCACCGTATAGTGAAGCACAATCATTGTGGGGAAGATGTTATGGAGAAGAGATAAGGTGAGTTTCTAATCTTTACCATCCATTCCAAGCATCACAAAGGGTGAGCATTATTATACAAAGGAATCAAGAACTAATTTGCTATATCTGTTTTGAGGAATTGGCCACTAAATAATTTTCAACTAGCTACATTTACAAAATGAGCTATCACCCATACTTATTGAGTTAGGATCACGCGATGATTTGTTTCTCCCGGTGCAACGCACGGGCACATTTTCTAATATGATACTAATTCAAGACCAAGTGCAAAACATCATCGTTGAATGACAAATATAAAGTATATTAACCAGTAAAGAAGCAATGTAATAGTTGTAAGATAAATCACACATAGATATATTTTTCATTTTCTAAATTTCCTATTTAGTTGTAGATAATTATCCTTTTTATTTACTTGAACCCAAAATAGAGAAGCAGATGATTGATTTAAATGATATAAAACAATAATAGGTGATGACTCATGTTTTCGTTCTTGTCTATTTTCTCCAATCCAAAAAAATTTGGTTAAAAATTAAAAAAAAGTTATATCATCATCACTGCAGGTTAGAGCATCTACAACCGCGAGTAGCTATTTCAGCCCTCAAAGTCTGCAGACATGGCCAGGTGCGTTCACAGATAGTGACCAGTCAAACCACGCCCGACGGATTCAAGCGCCATTTGTGCGGACGGAATAGATTTCGACAGGATCGAGTCCGACCGCCATGAACTCTACAAAATCGAGTCCAATCTACTTAACTCAGGCATAATTCACGTAAAAACCGATTATCAGACAACCAAAATATGCCATTTCAATCGAACAGTATGTAAACATACGATAAAAAACTTAATTAATCGTGGAAGGGTGCAGGAAATCACCATTTCCTTGCCGCCTACTTCCCCTTGTGATCGGTGGTGTTGCTTTGGCCTTCCGTGTAGGCATTGGCCGTCGGAGGGTCATCGTCGTTGTCGTCGGAGTTTGATCCATCGTAGGAGTCGTCCGACAGGTCCATCTACACCGCGGCCAGCCTCTGGAAACAAAATATTACGCATGCACGCATGTGCATGTACTCCATGTATCAACAACTAGCATGCTACTCACAACCGAGTTGTGCATGGATACGCTTGCATGCTGGAGACCATGGGCCAGCAGAGAGCAGACGCCAGAGACCGCGGCGTCTTTCATGTATCCAAAAACGTCATAGTTACAGGCGTCTCAAAACAGGTTAGATCCGAAAAAAGTTTTAGACTATGGTCAAATAGTGCTTAATTTTTCATTGCGTCAAAACAGTAAAAAAGTCCGAGCATGAGAGCCCGCGATGTGAGAACGGATAAAGAGTACTACGCAAGGATGGGGTGCACATCGACGGGCAGGTGGAGTGGATGAGCTTGATGTTGTAGATAAGGAGAGGTGCAGTGCGGAGGAGGCTGATGGCGTCGACAGCAGGTGAAGCGACGGCGCTCGCGGCAGGGCAACGGCGTTGGGGAGAAAGACGCTGACCTGTAGGTCCACATGTCATAACGGTCAACTTAACTGGCAAACAAAACGGAATTGACTTTTGTGCCATGTGGCCGTGACGAATAGGCCATCGTTGTCAGTTAGTTCCGAGCTATGTGGTTATTGGTGTGATTTGAGAAACTACCCGGAAAGTGGCAGGGTTTTGTCCGCCAAACGTATTCTGGTAGATTTAGGGGAGCGTCGCAAATGTGCATCCACCAAACCGGCGTGCTCCTCAATCAGAACGTCTGTCGGGTATGAAGTGTTTCCATTCGTACCCACAAGCAAGCCATAGCAGAGGTGAGTACCATAAATAAGCAGAAACAAACAGAGTAAAAGTCATCCCAGTTAAGCTGTAGATGGGGCTGCATAACTTAGCTCTCTACAAATAACAGCACTAGTAACTTGGATTTATAACTTGGTTTTCTACACGTAGTACCAGCAACATACATAGTACTACTAATTAACTTATTTCTTGAGCCTTGTAGTCAAGGTAGAGCCTGGGGACGTGGACGTAGCCCTTGGTGAGCAGGTCGACGCGGATCTTGGCAAGCAGGACTCCCATGCTGTGGGGTTCCTTCCTCTTGTGTGTCTGCACCTCCTCATCCACCTCCTGCCTGCGCGCCTCCAGCCACCCTGGCGGGAACACCCTGGTGGGCGCGAGCTCTGCGGCGGTGGGGATCTTCACCAGGTTCTCGGCGTTGTTGAAGGCCGCGATGATGCGGTTGTCGTTGAAGCGAACCATGCCTTGGGCGACCGGGGTGGCGGTGGAGGGGTTGTACTCCCTGATGATCCTATCGACCGCGTGGTCTAGCTCACGTGGATCCATCGTCGCCGCCTCGGGAAAGGTTAGCAGATCTGTTTTGAGTATCTCCCGCAGAGGAGCGTCGTCCGAGTAGGACGCCTCCTTCGCCGACGCCGGGAACATGTCCAACGCCTCTCTCTCCCCTGCCTCGGGAGCAGCCACATTGACGGAACCCTCTTTGCCGGCAATGGGTAGACCTGTAATGCTTAGTCTCTGACAATGGCGATGGATCTTGGGTGATTGATGTGGCCGCGGCGGTGCCGGAGTATATAAAGCCAGCCCGAGCTGTTGAGTATATGTGTCGTGAATATCTGTGTATTGGGCCCATCTCCTAGTTTCTTGTATAGTTGAAGTCGTGGTCCACCTCTTGTACATCATATGTACGTGTGTTTGCACCTAAGGAATATATCGTGCAATTACCACAACGTACATGGTATCAACTTTTTAGGTTTCTTTCTTCGCTTCCGCTCCGCCGCAGCCACCGCCGCCGCCGCGCGTCTACCCACGCCGCTGCCGCCGCCGCCGCCCGCGCCCTCCTGTCGCGACCCGCCGCCGCCGCTTCACCTTCAGGCGCTTGCGCCCACGCCATCCACTACCTGTAGCCCCCCGCCCCGAGCCGCTGCTACCGCTTTTCCCCGATCGCTGGCGTCGCCCGTTTTTTTCTTGATCGCCAGCAGCTTCCCGCCCGATCGCCAACAGCACGCCGCTCGCCCCATCTCGCTAGCAGTCGCTCTGTGCGCCCGAATCGCCAGGCGCCCGATTCCCGATCGCCACCTACGGAGATATGGTCCTATAAAGGGCGATGGGCAAGCCGTGATGCGCAGGCATCAAAAACAAATCAGGTGTTTTGTTACCAGTGGAGATATGGTCCTATCAACGGCGATGGGCAAGCCGTGATGCGCAGGATGTGTGTTTGATTCAGAAGATCCACGCAAGTTTATTCAGGTGAAGGTTAGAAAAAGTTACATATGCATCAGCATTTGATTGACGCTTCCTTTCTTTGGTAAAGATGCTTTATGATTGGCTGTGATTAATATGGATTTTCATGACCTATTTGCTTGACTATACACACCTGTGTGTATAGTCAAGCAAATAGGTCATGAAACAAATAGGTCATGAAAATCCATATTCCTTGTCTCATAAAAAAGCAGACTTCTTTCGTCTCCCTTGTACTTCCTACGCAATGTTCCTATTTGGTCTACTTTTTGGGTGCTAAATGTCATGTCTATTTTCTGTTAGAACATTAGTTGTTTCCTTGGAATGTGTTGTTTGATCGAAAGATATGTTCCTAAGCTTCTGGTATAGAAAATGGTTGCTTATGACCCCCGTAATTTGTGTTGCGGGGTGCATTGTTCTCGATCTTACCTTTTTTTGCATTAATATTTTTGGCATGTTAGCACTCAAACTGACGAATTTCCTTGTTAACCCTGTGATGCAGTCCTGCAGTTGGTTCTACTCTCACATGGACACAAAGACGTGGGCAGGAAGTCACTTGACAACAACGAAACCCCTGATACTCAAACAGTGTCATCATGACCAATTTTCAAGATGATTTTTTTTATTTGTCTATCAACCGTACGTAGCTTTAGTGTTCATGGTCATCAGTGTGATTAATCATATTTACATTAGTTACGACCCAACTATGTCATGCTGTAACAAAATCATTGTTATATTAACCTAGCTGCACACACACAAGTTTGTTTTCTGCACTTTAGCTAGCTCATAAGCGTCCTGTACGCAAGTTAGTTCAAGCCAGAAACGTGCTACGTTCACGTTGCGGCCGAGTAGGAAGTAGTGTTTGTTTTACTTCTGTAATCGTGTAGAGATTGACCACGATGCGTCCGTGGGATGGCACGGGAATAACGGATCGTGGGTGATCAGTTTGTTACGAACTGAATAAAGTAAAGACCGAGAAAAGGACGCTGGTTGAGCGCGTCGCAAAACTCAGTCTCCTCCCTGTTTTCTCTGTTCGTCAGTGTTCTTCAGAGTTGATTCTGAATCCACCCTCGCGTGTGTGTGTGCGCTGATCTGGGCCGGTTCTAACATTTGGTATTCAGAGCGTTGGTTCACGGAGGCGGAGCACGGCGGCGGCGAGCAGTGATGGGCGATACTTCACCGAAGAGCAGCGGTGGCGGAAAGTACACGCCGCCCGCGAAGAGGACCGGCGATGACGACACGGGCGCGGAGGTGGCGATCGTGCCACGCGCGTCGAAGGGGCGGTGGCATCCCGATCCAGTACCCAATGCTCACAGACTCGAATTATGGTCTCTGGGCAGTGAAGATGAAGATCACTTTGCGTCCGTTCGGCGTGTGGCCGGCGCTCGAGGGCACGGGCGAGTTCAACCAGAGCCGGGACGATGAAGCGTTTGCCGCGCTCTCTCAGTCTGTTCCTGACTCGGTGATGATGGCGGTGGCTGAATGCACTACCGCCCATGAGGCTTGGGAGGCGATCCGGCGCATGTGCGTTGGTGAGGACCGTGTCAAGAAGGCACGGATCAAGCAGTTAAAGCGGCAGCTCGACTGCATGGAGATGGATGATTCTGAGTCCGTCAGTGTGTTTGCGCAGAAACTGATGACACTCGTCGGAGAAATCCGATCGCTGGGCGAGACGGTGTCGGATGAGTCGATCATTGAGGTCCTTTTCAACGCCGTCCCGACCCGGTTTGGGGACATCGTGAACACAATCGAGCAGTGGGGTGACCTCACTACCATGACAGTGTCAGAGGCAGTTGGGCGCCTCGCCGCGTTCGAAGAGAGCCAGCGCGGCCGGCGGCGTCACTCCGGCGGGAAGGAGGACCAGCTGATGCTAATGACGCAGGCCCTTGAGCAGCTGATGAAGGGCAAAAAGGGGTCACCGGGAGCCGGCAGCAGCAACGCCAGTCGTGGCCGTAGAGGTGGTCAAGGTCGAGGCGGTGGCCGTGGTGGGTGCGGTGACCGCGGACAAGCCGGGCACGGCGAGAGCAAGGACATGGGGAAACAGAAGAAGCACCGTAAGTTCGACATCACAAAGGTCAGGTGTTTCAACTGTAATGAGATGGGCCATTTTCAGTCTGACTGCCCAGAGCCGAAGCGCAGGCAGGCAAATTTTGCACAAGCAGAAGAAGTTGAAGACCCGGCACTCCTCATGCTTGAGGCATGTGATCTTACACCCCCTGAGCAAGTACCCACGGAGCAGGTGCTTTTGAATGAAGAAAAGGTGGTGCCAAAATTGACTGGTGCCCAAGACATCTCTTGGTACTTGGATTCTGGAGCGAGCAACCGCATGACAGGCAATGCAGAAAAATTTGCAGAACTGGACAAGTCAGTGAATGGCAAGGTGAAATTTGGTGATGGCTCTGCCGTAGACATATGTGGCCGAGGCTCGGTTCTCATACAGTGTTTGGCAGGGGAGCACCGAATTCTTTCAGACGTTTACTTCATTCCTCGTCTGAAGAACAATATCATCAGCCTAGGGCAGCTCGATGAGAATGGGTGCAAATATTCTAGTGAAGATGGGCTGATGACAATATGGGATCGACAGAGAAATGTCCTGGCTAGAGTAAAGAAGACTAAGAACCGGATGTATATCTTGAACATCAAACCAACTGAACCTGTGTGTTTGTTGGCACATGCAAAGGAGCAGTCATGGATGTGGCATATTTATGGACATGTGAATTTCAGATCGCTTCGTGCTTTGGCCGCGGAGGGAATGGTCAAGGGAATGCCCCTGCTTGAGCATGTTGATCAGATATGTGATGGGTGTATGATTGCAAAGCAAAAGAGGCAGCCTTTCCCGTCAGTCTCTAGTTTTCGTGCTACGCAGCAGCTGCAGCTAGTGCACGGGGACCTGTGTGGGCCGATCACCCTAGAAACACCAGGCGGTAAAAGGTACTTCCTGCTGGTGGTTGATGACTACTCGAGGTTCATGTGGATAGCACTGTTGAAATCTAAGGACGAGGCACTTGATGCTCTGAAGAAAATTCAGAGGGCAGCTGAAATTGAAAAGGAACTAACTCAAGGCAATCAGAACTGACCGAGGGGGTGAGTTCACATCAGCAGAGTTTGCTAAGCATTGTGATGATCATGGCATTAAGCACTTCCTTACCGCTCCGTATACACCTCAGCAAAACGGTGTCGTCGAGAGAAGGAATCAAACTGTGGTCGGGATGGCAAGAAGTTTGCTGAAGTGTACGGGAGTTCCTGCAAGATTTTGGGGCGAAGCGGTTGCCACAACAGTGTACCTGCTCAATCGTTTCCCCACTAAGAGTGTTAGAGGGGTGACTCCATATGAAGCATGGCATGAAAGGAAACCATCAGGCATCAGTGGAGCATTTTCGCATGTTTGGATGTGTGGCACATGTCAAAATGGTTGGCCCTGGTGTGACTAAGCTCTCAGATCAGAGCAAGCAAATGGTTTTTATCGGTTATGAGACGGGCTCAAAAGCGTACCGCATGTATGATCCGAAGAGTAAGAAGCTGATCATCACTCGTGATGTTGTGTTCGAGGAGGACCGATGCTGGGATTGGACCTCCTTGGGATCAGCAGGAGGCAACCACAATGATTCGCTTGTCGTCAGATATCCGGAGTTAACGGAACAAGAGGAAACAGTGGCAGCGGTGGAGAAAAACGCTGCCACGACAGACGATCTAGCGACTCCTGACATGGCCGACAAAAGTACTGTCATGGGATCAAATTCAGCCGCCATGGCAGCGCCACGGCTGAACAGTAAGACACGACATGTAGGCGCTGGAGTGGCGATTCCTTGCGATCTCACCGCCTCTCCAGTGACTCCTCAACCTGGACCAGGTACACCTGGGACCCCGTACATCGAGCCATCACATGGGCCACAGGGAAAGCGGTTGTTGGAGGACATCTATGAGGAAACCATGGAAACAACTGAAATTATGGCAGCTTACTCTGAATTGTGCTTGTTTGGTTTAGAGTGTTGAGTATATTGTGTACGTGTATATGTGTGTAGGGCCCACCTCCTATTTTCCTTGTATAGTTGAGGTTGTGGCCCACCTCTGTACTTATATATACGTGCCTGGTGCACCGATCAATACATCGCGATTGCACAGCCATAACTTGTACTTCTACATGGTATCTATCGCAGCAAGATCCTAACCCTACCCGCCGCCGCCGCCGCCGCGCCTCCGCG
>NC_041385.1:853452044-853454735 GCF_002162155.2 Triticum dicoccoides | reverse complement strand
GCTCCCTCTCCCTCTCTGTAACTCGCGCCGCGTCCCAACCCGATCACCGCCGCCATCATGAGCTCCTCCTCCTCTACAGTCTCCAACCCGTTCACCGGTCCCGACGTCACCCTCGTCCGCGACCTCAACATCCATGAGCGCGTCCCGGTCAAGCTTGACCACACCACCGCCTCCTACTCCACGTGGAAGCGGTACTTTTCGCTCGTGTTCCGTGAGTACCTCCTTCACGGCCACGTGGAAGGCACCGTGGACTCCGCGCTCATGATCCATGACGAGGAGTGGATGATCCTCGACGCCACCATCATTCGCTGGTTCTACCTCACCATCTCCAGCGACATCTTCCACACCATGGTGAACGACGAGGACGACGCCCATGCGGTCTGGACCAAGCTCAACGGCCTCTTCACCGACAATCGGCTGCAGCGCAAGGTCCTCCTCTATGGTGAGTTTTACGGGTGCCAGCAACTTGACTCGTCCATCGATGATTTTTGCATGCGTCTCAAGAAGCTCGCCGATGAGCTCCGTGATCTGGGGGAGAAGATCGGCGACGAGCTCCTCATCAGCACCCTCTCTGGCGGCCTCAACGAGGACTTCGGGAACGCCGCCTCCAACCTCACCCTCATCCCGGAGCCCACCTTTGGCAAGGTGGTCGCGTACCTCAAGCTGGAGGAACGCCGGATGCGGGCGGCCAGGACGCGCGCCACCCACACCGCCCTCGTTGCCGGCACACGTGGGGGTTCGGCCCCACCACCGTCTCGCCGGGCTTCCCGCCCGCCCCACCCGCCCCCTTTACGCCGCCCCAGCCGGCGGGCAATGGGGGAGGCCATCGCGGCGGCCGCCGGGGTGGCCGCAAGCAGGGAGGCGGCGGCGGCGGCGGCGGTGCTCAGGGAGGAGCGCCACGCCAGCAGCAGCCGGCTCCTCAGCCGGCGGCCCCGTGGTACGCCGGTCAGAACCCGTGGACCGGCGTCGTCCACGCCTATTCTATGCCGGTTCCATGGGCTCCTACTCCGGGTCTTTTCGGCACTCGGCCTCCGTCACACCAGGCGTATTACGCCGCGCCGCAGCCCTATGCGGCACCCTACGGGTAGCAGCCGCCGCCAGGCGGGCCGCCGCTGCTGCCCCTGACGTCTGCGCCGTCTCTTCCGCCGGCGCCATGGGACCCGGCTCTCCTGGCGGCTCTCCACACCGCCCCTTCCCCGTCCAGCTACACCGGCGGTGGCGATTGGTACATGGACAGTGGCGCCACCGCTCATATGGCGACGTACCCCGGTAACCTCCATACTGCCCACCCTGTCCACACCTCCAACCGCATCACCGTCGGTGACGGTTCTTCTCTTCCTATCACCCATATTGGACATACATATTTTTCGTCTAACTCCACCCCTATATCCATGTCTAATATTCTTGTTTCTCCTGATCTTATTAAAAATCTTGTTTCCGTCCGTTCTCTTACACGTGAAAATCCGGTGACCGTTGAATTTGACGACTGTGGTTTTTCTGTTAAGGACGCTCGCACGCGGATGGTGCTCCACCGATGTGACAGCCCCGACGAGCTCTACCCGGTTCACTCCGCCGCCTCCACCACTTCCGCCGCCCCTGTCGCTCTCGCCACCGGAGTGGATCTCTGGCACGCTCGCTTGGGTCATCCTAATCATGCCACCCTTCGTCATATACTTCGGAGTTTTTCTTTCATGTGTCATAAGAACGAGGATCACTCGTGTCATGCATGCCGTCTTGGCAAACATGCTCGTCTTCCGTTTAGGGCTTCTTCCTTTGTTGCATCGTACCCGTTTGAGTTGATTCATAGTGATGTTTGGACATCTCCTGTTGCAAGTAATACGGGCTTTCTTTATTACCTTGTCATCCTTGATGATTTTTCGCATTATGTGGGGACCTTCCCGTTGCGCCGCAAGTCGGACGTTATCTCCACTCTTGTCGGTTTCTACTCTTATGTCCGCACGCAGTTTGGCCGGCCCATTCTTGCGTTGCAGACAGACAACGGGAAGGAATTTGACAACACCGCTGTCCGCGATCTTCTCGCCACACATGGCACGATTTTTCGTCTCACTTGCCCGTACACCTCGCAGCAGAACGGTCGTGCTGAGCGCATCCTTCACACTCTTAATGACTGCGTTCGGACTCTTCTCTTTCACGCCAATGTGCCTCCGCGCTTTTGGCCTGACGCTCTAGCCACCGCTTCCCTCCTCATAAACATCCGTCCATGTCGTACTCGCGGGAACTTTACACCTCACCACCTTCTCTTCGATGCACCCCCCTCTTATGAAGGGCTTCACATTTTCGGCTGCCTGTGCTACCCTAGCATCGCTGCCACTGCGCCTCATAAGCTCGCACCCCGCTCCGTCGCCTGCATCTTTCTCGGCTACCCACCTAACACTAAGGGCTACCGCTGCTACGATCCAGTCTCTCACCGTGTTTTCACCTCCCGACACGTTTACTTTGATGAGATGGTCTTCCCGTTTCAGCAGCAGGCACCCCTCGTCGTCTCGTCACCGCCGGCCACCGGCGGCCCATCGACGACCTCGTCAGGTGGACGAGCATGCCTGGTTCGTGGACCGCCTCCGGGCTTTGGCGGTCCATGGGCCCTACTGTCGGCGCCCTCCACGGCCGGCCCTGCCGTTGCGGCCGGCGCCCCGCCTTCACCCGCCGCCCCCGACTCGGGCGCCGCGGGGT
>NC_041385.1:853444194-853451629 GCF_002162155.2 Triticum dicoccoides | reverse complement strand
CCGGCTCTATCGCCGGCCGCGACGCCGGCCGCGACGCCGGCGGTGACGCCGGCCTCCTCGCCGGCCACCTCGCCGGCCGCCTCGCCGGCACCGGTGGCCCCGTCCTTTCCTGTCACCCGTGCTCGCGCCGGCATTCACTGCCCGAGCCTCCGCTACTCGTGTGACGAGTACGTCCTCGCCGCCTCTGCCGCGGAGCCGTCACCCATTCCTGCGTCGGCCCGCGCCGCCCTCCGTGATCCTCACTGGCTTGCGGCGATGCAGGAAGAGTTCGACGCTCTCCAACGGAACCGCACCTGGACTCTGGTTCCCCGGCCTCCTCGCGCCAACGTCATCACCGGCAAGTGGGTCTTCCATCATAAGACCCGCTCAGACGGTTCACTTGAGCGCTACAAGGCTCGCTGGGTGGTCGGCGATTTCCGCCAGCGCGCTGGAGTTGATTTCACGGAGACGTTCGCCCCGGTTGTCAAACCGGGCACGATCCGCACTGTCCTCCAGCTTGCCGTTTCTCGCGGCTGGCCCGTTCACCAGATGGATGTCTCCAACGCCTTCCTCCACGGCCATCTTGAGGAGCAGGTGTTTTGTGAGCAACCCACCGGTTTCGTCGATGCCTCATTCCCCGGCCATGTGTGCCTGCTGTCGCGCTCTCTTTACGGGCTCAAGCAGGCACCCCGCGCCTGGTACCAGCGGATCGCCGGGTTTCTTCAGACACTGGGCTTCAGCGTCACTCGCTCGGACGCCTCACTGTTTGTCTATCGCCACGGTGACACGACTGCATATTTGCTGCTTTACATCGACGACATCATCCTGACAGCCTCCTCCGCAGCCGTTCTTTAGCAGATTACTCTCCGGCTGCGTGACGAGTTCGCTATCAAGGACCTGGGTGCTCTCCATTATTTCCTTGGCATTGAGGTCGTTCGGCGTCCGGACGGTTTCTTTCTTCATCAACAGAAGTATGCCCATGAGCTTCTTGAGCGCGCTGGCATGCTCAACTGCCATCCGGTTGCTACTCCTGTTGACACGAAGGCCAAGGTTTCTGCTCTTGCGGGTTCGCCTGCGTCGGATGCTCCGTTCTACCGGTCTATTGTCGGCGCCCTACAGTACTTGACTCTCACCAGACCGGATCTTCAGTATGCTGTCCAGCAGGTGTGTCTCCACATGCACGCCCCTCGTGACTCTCACTGGACTCTCGTGAAGCGGATCCTTCGCTACATCCACGGCACGATGTCCCTTGGGTTGACACTCACGGCGTCCACTTCTCTGGAGATGGTGGCTTACTCCGATGCAGAGTGGGCCGGCTGCCCCGACACTCGTCGGTCCACCTCTGGCTACTGCGTCTACCTCGGTCCTTCCCTCGTCTCGTGGTCGTCCAAGCGACAACCCACGGTTTCGCGCTCTAGCGCGGAGGCTGAGTACCGAGCTGTGGCCAACGCTGTCGCCGAGTGCACCTGGCTTCGACAGTTACTTTAGGAGCTACATCACGATGTCTCCCAGGCTACGGTTGTCTACTGCGACAACGTCTCTGCGGTGTACCTCTCCGCCAACCCCGTTCATCATCGCCGGACGAAACACATCGAGCTGGACATTCACTTTGTGCGCGAGCAGGTGGCTCTTGGACGCATGCGGGTTCTCCATGTGCCGACTGCTCAGCAGTTCGCTGATGTGATGACGAAGGGACTGCCGACTTCCACCTTTGAGGAGTTTCGTTCCAGTCTCTGCGTCACTGGTGCCGCTTCGACTGCGGGGGGTGTTGAGTATATTGTGTACGTGTATATGTGTGTGTAGGGCCCACCTCCTGTTTTCCTTGTATAGTTGAGGTTGTGGCCCACCTCTGTACTTATATATACGTGCCTGGTGCACCGATCAATACATCGCGATTGCACAGCCATAACTTGTCCTTCTACATAGAGGAACCTGCCAGCCATGTCGAGGCTTTGAATGAAAACTGTTGGCAGAGAGCAATGAGAGAGGAGCTGAGCTCGATCGAAGCCAACAACACCTGGGAGATCTGTGATCTTCCAAAAGGACATAGACCAATTGGTTTGAAGTGGGTATTCAAGCTTAAAACGGATCCAAATGGTACAGTTATCAAACATAAAGCAAGGCTTGTCGCCAAGGGATATGTGCAGCGACAGGGTATTGATTTTGAGGAGGTCTTTGCCCCGGTAGCCCGACTAGAATCTGTAAGATTACTTGTTGCACTTGCAGCGCAGTTGGGTTGGAAAATGCACCATATGGATGTTAAGTCAGCCTTCTTGAGGATCTGTCTGAACTGGTCTATGTCGCTCAACCACCGGGTTTTGAAATTGCTGGGCAGGACAGCAAAGTATACAAACTGCAAAAGGCATTGTATGGTCTACACCAAGCTCCGAGAGCATGGAACTCGAAGCTGGACAAGACTTTGAGTGATATGGGATTTGAAAAATGCCCATCTGAATCTTGGACTATACAAGAGGAAGAAAGGCAGCTCCACCCTTGTTGTTGGGGTTTATGTTGATGATCTTATCATAACAGGTGGTTGTGACAGTGACATTGAAAATTTCAAGACCCAAATGAAAGCCAAATTCAGCCTGACTGACTTAGGCTTGCTCAGCTATTAGCTTGGTTTAGAAGTGAGGCAGACAGAGAAAGAAATTACTGTGTGTCAGTCTGGCTATGCAGCCCGGATTTTGGACAAGATGGGGATGAAGACCTGCAACCCTATGCATACACCCGTGGAGCCGAAACTGAAACTCAGTAAAGAAAGCAAGGCCCAGGGTGTGGATGCAACACAGTACCGTAGTGTGGTTGGAAGTCTCAGGTATTTACTACACACGCGACCTGACATATGTTACTCTGTTGGATATGTGAGTCGCTTCATGGAGAAGCCAACTACAGAGCACATGGCTGCAGTTAAGCATATTCTATGGTATATTAAAGGAACTCTGAATCTTGGTTGTGTGTATAAGAGGGATTCTGAACAAAAACTGCAGTTAGTTGGCTACTGTGATAGTGACTTGGCTGGGGACATAGATGATCGCAAGAGCACATCAGGGGCAATTTTCTTCCTTGGAAAAAGCCCCATTTCATGGGTGACTCAGAAGCAAAAAATTATTGCCTTGTCATCTTGCGAAGCTGAGTATGTTGCTGCTGCTTCAGCCGCTTGTCAGCCATTTGGCTAGCCCGGCTCCTTGGTGAGTTACTGAACAAGGAGCCAGACAAGGTACTGATGAAGATTGATAACCAGTCGGCAATTGCCTTTTGTAAGAATCCCATGTTCCACGAGAGAAGCAAACACATCGATATCAGATATCATTTTGTGAGAGATTGTGTTGACGAGGGAAAGATTACAGTGGAACATGTAAGAACAGGAGCGCAGCTTGCTGACACTTTTACCAAGCCAATGCCGAGGCTTCGGTTCCAGGAGATAAAGGAGAAAATCGGCATGCGTGATGTGAAGTGAGTGCAGCAAGTTTAAGGAGGTGATTGTTATATTAACCTAGCTGCACACACACAAGTTTGTTTTCTGCACTTTAGCTAGCTCATAAGCGTCCTGTACGCAAGTTAGTTCAAGCCAGAAACGTGCTACGTTCACGTTGCGGCCGAGTAGGAAGTAGTGTTTGTTTTACTTCTGTAATCGTGTAGAGATTGACCACGATGCGTCCGTGGGATGGCACGGGAATAACGGATCGTGGGTGATCAGTTTGTTACGAACTGAATAAAGTAAAGACCGAGAAAAGGACGCTGGTTGAGCGCGTCACAAAACTCAGTCTCCTCCCTGTTTTCTCTGTTCGTCAGTGTTCTTCAGAGTTGGTTCTGAATCCACCCTCGCGTGTGTGTGTGCGCTGATCTGGTCCGGTTCTAACAATTATCCACATTTTCTTGTTTCTCAGTACCTGACTATTTGGTGCAGTGTGATATACATATATTCATATCACAAAATTTATGTTTGATTTTGTTGTTACTTTTTCCACAAAGTTCAAGTAGTTTACGGCCTGACAAATGTACTTCCTAGGCGTATCTGCCGAAGTTCAGTACCACCGTATCACCTTAAATGCATGTTGCGGTGGTACTGTATGTTGTACTTTATTATGCTAACATGTTTTTGTTCTGATGGGTCTACTCTATCAATACTAGAACACCAACTGTTCCCATCCTTCTCATCCAAAATAGGTGCGCAGCCAAATCTTTCCTCCAGAATGCTTGAGGAAGGATCAGAATATGATCAATTTGGAAGATAGTTGGAATTACATCCAGCGACCGTCCGCTCGTTGCCTTAGACGCCCCGGCCTGACATGTGGGTTCTCCCTGCACACTCGTCCACAGAATCAACCTTCTTGGTTTGGCCTCCCCTCTCTGTAAGGGCATGCTCCTCCTTGATCTAACCTTCTTGAGAACATCATGGAATTGTGCCAATCAACCTGAGAAGTTCTTTTTGTGAACCTTGGAAGCCATGTGCAGGATAGGTGTTAGGAAGCATCAACATATGATTGCTCTACTCTTGTTACATAGTCTTGATTTTAAGGTTGGAACATTGACTGAATTTTTCAGTAATATGTGTAGTCAACCAAATAGGCCATGAAATCCACATTCCATGTCTAATAAAAAAACATGCACTTCTTCTAGGATCTTTGTACTTGCTATGAAATGTTCCTACTTGGTCTTGTTTTTGGATGCTAAATGTGACTGCAAACTGTCTAGTTCTATTAGAATATGAGATGTTTCATGAGAATGCGTTGTGTAATCAAAACATATGCATGTACACTTATGGTGCAGTGGCGGATCCAAGAATTCAACTTTGGGTGTTCAATTTTTTTTTCACCCTAAGAGCATCTTCAATAGAAGATGCAAATTTGAAGATGCAAAACACAACATGTAAAAACTTACATATCAAAAAGTACATTTTCCATCTTTAAAAAAAGAAAATTCTAAGAAATGATGCAAAGTGGAGATTTAAAAGAGCGAACTCCAATAGAAGATGCAAACTAGAGATGTAAAACCGACCGTCAGCCGTGCGGCTACTGTTTAGCCGCTGTATAGCCGCATTTGTATAGCGGCGGGCGGCGGATGGGCAGGAGGCGGACGAGCGGCGGTTGCGCGTAAACGAAAAGAAATGGCAGTTGGCGGTTGACGCGCGGCTGTCCTTTTTACATCTCCAGTCGGCGGAGATGCAAATTTGCAACAGAATCTGGTGTAGCAAATGGGCCACGACTTATTCTGATTTTCGATAGTTTGATTTAATAAATCAATCAGCAATCTCTGAGCTGATTTTTTATAGTTTGGTCAATTAATCAATACTAGTTTTATTTATGATCACCTTATAAAGGTACTGTCAATGATTTAATCCAAGTAACTTTCGGACCTTCTTCTGACTGAATGGGGCATTGCACACATTGTATCTTGTTTTTCTTGTTGGGTTTGAGGAAACTTTAGCTATTTAGGAGTGATCTTTCTAATATACTCTGTGTAGTCATATCACTGAGGCAGTACACTTCAGAATCTGCTAAGAAATATTTCGTTTTAACCTGCATATTTTAAAATTGGTATAAGGTGCATCATTTTATTGAAATGTTAAATAGGACTACCAGGTTGGCAGAACCGTATGTAAATTAATTACCAGTTCCTACTTCAAACACTTCAATTGCTTACGGGATATCATGTGTAATCTTCTGTTATCTAACCAGGATGGTACTCCTATCTTCCTCAGAGGACAGCGTATATGGGAAGCGGTTATGAGTGAACTCTTAACGAAGCGACTATCATGTGCTAAAGAGGTAGCCTTCGTACATAATTGTCTGAGCACTGATATCTAGGTTAGTCAAGGTTCGATTCTGTGCATCAGTCGCAATTATTGTTGTCATGTTAACATATCATTTATACTGGTCATGCTTAAAACTGGCCTAAACACCCCCAAACAAAATATGAAATAGATTATCAGCTTTACAATAATTAATCAGTACATAGCATTGCATTTATGTGTGTTTTGCTTCACCATCTATATTCATGCACACATCTCTGTAAGTGCATCAAAGGTTATTTTCCCTGAATGGATATCTTTGTGTTATCTTGTAAATCGGGAGTCATACAATATAATATGTATTTGCGATACAGTGATAGACTAATAGTTCATGCTTTATGGAGATAATGAATTATTAGTTCAGTGTAAAATTTTGACCTTTACTCTGTCATCTAGTAATTTTTTTTAACTTCAGTTATTTCTTTGTTGTGATGCCTCTGATAAATAGATGCAATGCTTATTACTGTTGGACTCTTTTTGCAGTAGGAGAAAACATAGGTTATGACTGGATATTGGTGTCATTGATGATGGCATGGTAATTTGACTTGTTGTGTGGTGGATATTGAGTTGGGAGCAGTTGATGGTCACTTTTATGGTGTTAACTTCAGACAATTTGATCTTATTTATCATCCTATCTCTGTATTCCGCATTGTTGATCATCTCTACAATTTTAAGACTTTTTTTACTGGTTGTTTGTCTGGTGGTATCCACTTACGTTCATTGCTAGGGGTGGGCATTCGGTTGATCTGGTTGATCCAGTTTGGTTTGTTCATATCTCTAGAATTTTGATTTGTATTAAATAGCAACCAAAAAATCATTAGAAAAAAAGCCACTGAACCTTATAAACCGAAATTTATCTGTTTGGTTTGTATGATTAACTGAAACACCAAAGTTTACACTAGTAGAAAAGGAGCCAATGGTCCAGGCCGGTCCAGCCCATTAGTCCCGGTTCAATCCAGAACCGGGACCAATGGGGGCATTGGACCCGGTTCGTGAGCCCTAGGGGCCGGCCGGGCCACGTGGGCCATTGGTCCCGGTTCGTCTCGACCTATTGGTCCCGGTTGGTGGGACGAACCAGGACCAATGGCCCCCACTCCTGGCCCACCACCATTGGTCCCGGTTGGTGGCCTGAACCGGGACCAAAGGACGACCATTAGTCCCGGTCCATTCCACCAACCGGGACTAAAGGGTTGGTCCTCGTTGCGGCCAAAGTTTAGTCCCACATCGCCAACCGGAGGGGAATCAGACCGGTTTATAAGCCCCTCCCTCTCTGCCTTATTGAGCTCCTCTGAAAATGAAAATAGATGCCCTTATATAGGGAATTTAGGCTAAATTCATACGAATTTCTCTTGAAATTTGTTATGAATTTTATTTGAATTTCCTCTATAAGCGCATCTATGCTCATTTCTGAGTAGCTTTTTATATAGTTTTTTTTTCTTTTCTGCTATATTTATTTTTTTCTTTTTATTTCTGAGTTGTAATAAGTCATTAAAAATAAGCATCTATGCTCATTTTTTAGTAAAGTTAAGCATAACTATTTTTTCTTCTATTTATTTTTGAATTGTAATAAGTCATTAAAAATAAGCATCTATGCTCATATTTTAGTAAAGTTAATCACAACTATTTTTTCTTCTTTTTATTTCTGAGTTGTAATAAGTCATT
>NC_041385.1:853442483-853443019 GCF_002162155.2 Triticum dicoccoides | reverse complement strand
GCACCTCGTCGTCGCCTTCGCCGTCGCCGGCGCCGGCCGTACATGCGCACCTCGCTGTCGCCTTCGCCGGCCGTACGCCGGCCACTGTCATTTTTTTGTTAGATTTAATTAGATTTTTTTGTTAGGTTAGATGTGTAGTAATTTAGATATGTAGTTCATAGATTTTTTTGTTAGATTAGATTTTTTTGGTTAGATTAGATGTGTAGTAATTAATTTGTTTATATTATGTTAGATTTTTTTGTTAGATTAATTAGATTTTTTTGTTAGATTAGATGTCTGTAGTAATTTAGATATGTAGTTCATAGATTTTTTTGTTATATTAGATTTTTTTGTTAGATTAGATGTGTAGTAATTAATTTGTTTATATTATGTTAGATTTTGTTGTTAGATTAATTAGATTTTTTTGTTAGATTAGATGTGTGTAGTAATTTAGATATGTAGTTCATAGATTTTTTCGTTAGATTAGATTTTTTTGTTAGATTAGATGTGTAGTAATTAATTTGTTTATATTATGTTAGATTTTTTTGTTAGATTAA
>NC_041385.1:853438917-853442310 GCF_002162155.2 Triticum dicoccoides | reverse complement strand
GTTTATATTATGTTAGATTTTTTAGTTAGATTAATTAGATTTTTTTTGTTAGATTAGATGTGTAGTAATTTTTATATGTAGTTCATAGATTTTTTTGTTAGATTAGATTTTTTTTGTTAGATTAGATGTGTAGTAATTAATTTTGTTCATAGAATTTTAATGATTTTTTTGTTCATAGTATTTAGAAAAAGGAAAAAATAAGAAGTAGTTTATATATAGTTGAACTAGCTAGTTGATTTAATAAACTAATTTATTTTACTATATATAGAAGTAGTTTGTTTTTAGTAAGTACTACTTATTTATTTATAGTAAGTGCTTAGTAGTTGAACTAGATAGTTGATTTAATTAATAAAACTACTTTTATTTAACTATATATAGAAGTAGTTGCCGCATCGACGTCGGCGATGCCTATCCCGCATCCTCGTCGTCGTCGACTCGGCGGTGGAGGCCTGCTTGATCAGGGCCATGTTCGGGACTGGGCTCCGCCGGGTTGGTATTGGGAGGTGCTACCTTCCGGGGGACGTAGGTTGGTGAGAAGGCAGCCCGTTGTTGACCCGATCCTTGTTTGGTGGCGGTCGCGTGGGCCAGAGGACGGTGGTGAGGCATCCGGACACCGCGGAGGTGCTACGTCACCGTGTCAGCGAGGAGGACGAGCATGTCCGTCGCTACATGGTTGCATTGGAGGGCAGATTCGACAATACCTGGCAGGTTCTTCAGGGATCTCACTGGAGCTATGATCCTGTGATGGTTCCTTATCTTTGGGTTTCCACCGCCCGCGTCGATACCCGTCGGGCGCTATGGTTCTAGTTGTATTAGTGATAATATTCGACGATGTACGGACACCAAGAGATGATGTACTTTTGCTTATAATTATTGAATGCATGCTAATTTGAATACTATACTTTATTTTATGATTTGGTTTTGCTTATTTTAGGATTTGGTTTTGCTTATTGAATGCTCATATTGGATAAGTTCTCCTTCATTCCCGTGTGCTAGACAATTTGATATAATAATGCATTCCGGAAGGAAAGGAGGAGCTACATACATCGATCATCGATAGTCAACCCGTGATTAATAGTAATGATCTAGTTTAATATTTGAATTATGAACGTAGGCCGGAAATGTCGTACTCATCGGACGACGAAAACCGCCCGGGGGAGTGCGACTGGTGCCACGACGACCGAGGTATCTGCGACAGGTTCATTGTGCTGGACGAAGATCGTCGCTTCAGCATTAAGCTCGAGGAGACCTTCGATGTTCATACGGTACGCAACCGACGATAATAGTTTTTTTTCGTAATTACTCATGACTTCAACTATTTTAATCATGACAATATTTTTCATCTTTTCCAATTCGACTAGCTTATCCCATGCTTTGCAAGACACTATATCTTGGAGAGGATGGGTTTTGAAGATCATGAAAGTTTTGAAACCAAAAAAATTATCCTAAGTACCCATCATGGTGTGGATTTTCAAGTAAAGCTGTACAATGCTCAGAGTGTAACCCATTTTGGTTGCAAAAATTGGGAAGCACTTTGCAAGATGTATGGTTTTGATGAGAGTATGCTTGTCACCATGGATCTTGGTGATCCTACAATCGAGCAAGAGAGACCTACGATTTTCGTCCTTGTGGATACACCTCCAATTCTTCCCCCATGTGAGCTTAACATAGTTATTAAGTAATTTATATTGTTTATTTCAAAATAGTTGACAACTTATTCTCCATTGACAGCTTATTTTCATTCTTCAAAGAATGTGCGGAAGATGGTAGACAGAACCTACTACACCGAAGGCTCCGAACTAACTTATCAGGAGAAAAATCATCTGGTCGCATTTTGTACTGATCTTGAGAATTACAATGTCTACAATCGAACTCCTCAACATTATGGTCAATACGTGCCACTAGTGCACGTGTTGAACTACGGTAACTACCATGGAGATACCCTGGTAAGATTTTTTACTATTACAACATCCGTGCATCTTTTTGCATACTTCTAAAACTAGTACATCATATCGTTGCTAACTACGAAGTTATTACTATGTTTTTCAACAGATAATCCCGAATGATTGTGTGCCTCATCTGATGTATACACACGGTAGCTTTCATGTTTTGAACATACAACCAGGTCGTCCTACAAATATCAACTGTCCATACCGGGTTTCTAAAAGAAGTGGAGACATGACAATCAAAGAATGGAAAAAATGTATGGACAGTCGTAAGGAGCTTCTTGGAAGCAACATTCAACGAAGGGAAAAAATTGGAGACAGGATGATCGCCATTCTTCATAGTGGAGAGTCAGGGTCTATATTGTTTTATGCTATTTTACCTTAAGGGTGTTTAGGTCCTACCTGATACTGATGATCATGTGTTAAGAACAAGTATGTAGGGTTGGGTTCGATGACTATGAGGATGATGATCGTATGACTTATTATTAATAACGAGTAGAAGTTGTATGATGATGCATGATTCGTAGGACGAGTACTTGTTATTATATATGCTGATGTATGCGAGCATGCATGAGTTATTATATCAGCGGGTAAAATGAACATATATAGCAGCAGCGTTGGTAAACCAAGGACGAAGATATAAGAGAGGACACTTCTCTCTATTAGCTAGCTAATATAACAACCTAAAAATAACCTCCAAAACCCCTAAAGCAGCCACTTTCCAAAAAAACATGGACTTTTGGTCCCGGTTGGTGCCACCAACCGGGACCAAAGGCCCCCTGACTGGGCTGGGCGCACAGAGCCACGTGGAGGCACATTAGTCCCGGTTCTTGTTTGAACCGGGACTAATGGGTGGAGGTATTAGTAACGACCCATTAGTCCCAGTTCATGAACCGGGACTAAAGGCCCTCACGAACCGGGACTATTAGGTGTTTTTCTACTAGTGGTATCTGCACCATTGTCGAGCAAAGCAGGAGATTGTTGCTATTTGATACGTGTATAGACATAACTTAAAACCATCTAAAAAAAGTGCAGCCAACTAGTATTTGCATGCATGATCGATGCACTAGTATTTTCATATTATTAAACATACGTGTAAGCCATATGCTAATTACTTTCTATTTTGGTGCACTAGTACATTCATGAATCACCATCTATTTGCCAACATAATACAGTAGCACGCCAATGCCTTAGGTCTCTTTCCAGGAGAGGAATGAGTGGCCACATCGTTGCTGACTCTCGAATCGGGTATTTTACTGCATCCGGTTTCTCTTACCTGGAAAATGATTCAAAAGTAAACACTAAATAATGCCCAATTTCTTTGAATTGGTTGTTGGTTTTTGCGATGACTTTGTGCACTTGTATGAAAGGTACCTATCGTTAAGTGCCTTGATAGTGGTGGTTTCTTTCTTGATGTGTATGGGCTTGATTTGATTTTGATGTTGTA
>NC_041385.1:853429669-853438604 GCF_002162155.2 Triticum dicoccoides | reverse complement strand
AAACCCCTTCCTATTAGATAGGTTATTTCTTCATGCTAATATCTATTGCATTTTATATAAGCAGACGATACTATCAATACAAACATTTGGTATTGACATTATTATCTTCAGTGTTAGTTTTGACAGCTTTAAATGTTTATATTTTGAACCACTTGTAAAAAACCAAGCCAAAAGAGGTTGTCATCTGCGATATTCACCTGAAATGACTCGGCGCTGGTTCAAGATCAATTGACTGAACATGCTGGTCATTTCAAATCTTCTAACAAACATAGGCGCACTGCTTTTTATCATAAGCAAGTAACAATTATTGTTGGCTCTATTTGACTGGTCCTTCTCTTTTGTTAATTACGGAGACGACATTTCCTGGAGAAGGTATATGCATGGATTCCATAATTACGTTCCTCGTCTTCATGGCTCTACCTCACCCTCTCTCTAGTTAGGTTGTGCTCTCCCCCCTCCACTGGAATTTTTTTTGTATTAACTCTTACCCATATGTATAGGGTTCATGTGTTCTCCAAATGTTTGCTGCAGGATCTCGGGAAAAAGTTTCCTCATTGCAGTTTTGATATGGAGCAAGGACAAGTTAGATTGTGTCATGTCATGGTTATGTTATTAGTATCATTTATGTATCCATTATTATCAATTAGCATGGTAAATACTGCTCTACTTTGTGCCCGCCAGTCCATATTTCCACGGGAAGTCTCAAAAGGCATCTGCACCCCAAGTTCATTCTTAATCCAGGAACCACCATATGATGTTTGACAGGTACAATTGTCTGCATCTGCTGTAAACCTTTTCAGTGTTACGTAACAAGATCAATATGAAAATGATACACTTGCCGCTCTTCTGTTTTTAGGCGGAGCATGTATTGTCTTCAGAAGTAGCTGACCCTGAACGCATGTGAAAAAAAATTAAAAAATGGTTGTAAATGCGATTCGAGCAACTGTATACACTCCAAGGTAAATGATAGAGTAAACTGATGATATGTACTCCTGCCTTTTTATTGGTCACAATTTTTGCTTGCATGTACGTCTGCACGTGCACTTCATTGGCTTAACAAAAATTTACCTTGGAGGTTTAAGGAAAGAGTTGCCTGGTGTTGTAAGTGAACCCTAGAAAAAAAATAGCGGGGCATGTTCATTAACTCGACACTCTCCATCTACCCCTGGAATCAATAACAATGTAAGCCCCACCCCTCGTTTGTATAGCAGTAACCACACAAAGGGGTGTTGTAGTCTTCACTACATAAGTACAAATTCTTTTGTTTTCCTGGACTTTGGACTATCTATATATTATCTCTACTTTTAATGGACGAATTGGTTGAATAGTCCCCCCCACTTTCAACCGGTTTATTTTTAACCAGTTTATTTTCAACCGGTTTTTCTTCGTCCCACCTCCCACCAGCCCCTCCCACCGGTTTTTCTCTTTTCTCGTCTGACGGGCAATACCCAACGTATTTATGGTAATCAATCATAATTAATCCACGTATAGTAATAAATCAATCCAGGTATGATAAGGTCATAACTCAGGAAATTTCGAATATGGTAATTATATGGTAATAAATTTAAATTACCCCAAAGGCTATCAATCCAGGTATGGTAAGGCCATAACTCGGGAAATATCAAATATGGTAATAAATTTAAATTACCACCAGGTATGATAAGGCTATCCACGTATAGTAATAAATCGTATAGTAATAAATTATAATTAATCCACGTATAGTAATAAATCAATCTAGGTATGGTAAGGTCATAACTCAGGAAATTTTGAATATGGTAATTATATGGTAATAAATTTAAATTACCCCAAAGGCTATTAATCCAGGTATGGTAAGGCCATAACTAAGGAAATATCGAATATGGTAATAAATTTAAATTACCACCAGGTATGGTAAGGCTATCCACGTATAGTAATAAATCATAATTAATCCACGTATAGTAATAAATCAATCCAGGTATGGTAAGGTCATAACTCAGGAAATTTTGAATATGGTAATTATATGGTAATAAATTTAAATTACCCCAAAGGCTATCAATCCATGCCGTATGGTAAGGCCATAACTCGGGAAATATCGAATATGGTAATAAATCAGCGATCCGTCCGCATTACTAGCTCATCCGATAAATCAGCGATCGAATAATTAAACCGTGCAGTAATTAGTACTCCCTCCGTATATGGAAGGAACCGCCGGAGTATTCCATAGATTAGCCACTGGATTTTGGCAATCTCGCTGTGGCATCTCGGATTTCGGAAATCACGCGCCCGCAGACGCCGCCGTGCCCCCCCCCCTGCAACCACCGCCGGAGTCGGAGGCGAACCCGATCGCAATCGCGACGTGTATATATATATACAAGGACGTACTACGTGCACAAGGGCCTGCAAGCAAACCCCAGTGCTCCTGATCACCATGTATTTCTTCCAGGTCGTCATGGCGTGTATGTTCCCGTGCGCCGTGTGGGCGGCGATGGCACCGGCCGTGGCGACGGCAGCGACCACGGACGGCGCTTCGAGCATTGAGTAGGGCAGCTCCTCGTCGCCGGCGTTCGGCCCTGGCGACGCTAAGGTGGCCTCCGACCCAGGCTCCTCCCCGGCGTCGAGGTCGTCCACATCCTCCTCCTTGCTCGGCGCCCGAAGCAGCTCGTCGAACAGCGCGCGCTCACCGGTGAGGGAGGGCGGTGACACGGCCGCACGGAAGGGCCACGCGCTAAGGCGGTGCCTGCGCAGGTTCGCCAGAAATCTGCAGCGCGCCGGTGCTGCGGACGAGCGGCCAGACGGGCGCGGGAGACGGAAGGGCCGGGCGACGAAGCCGGACGGGAGGGTCGCCGCCGGTGAGGACGGCACCGCCCGGGCGAGGGAGGAGGCCGTCGCGAGCGCGATCGCCTACTGCAAGGAGTCGAGCCGGCAGCGCTGCAGGCCGCCATTGGCTCCCTCGCCCAGCTTGGACGGCTGGCTCCTCGTTCGTCCGGAGGAGGAGATCGGCACCAGCGCCACGAGCGCCGTCTCGCCCTGCGAATGCGAGGCGCAGGGCACCTCGAGCGCCGCCGCCCCCCACCACGGCCACGCGGCCTGCGACGGTACGTGTTGTCAACCGATCCGTCGGTCGATCTGCTCTGCTGCACCGGTGCACGTCTAAACCGTCGTTGATCTCCTTCGTGCAGCAGAATGCGGCGGCGGCAGGCCGTCGACGGTGGAAACTCGGCGAGGTCCAGCCGGGGAGATGGAAAAGGGTGACGCTGTCGACGGGCTTTACGGGGACGTCCTTAGGATAACGAGTTACTTCGCCGCCAAATATGTGTGCGTGGTGCGCCATTGAAGAATAGCTCGGGGTCCGCCTCACATGAGGCGAAGCAAACAATTTTTCGTAATCTAGAGGACCTTGTCTTACGTACCTTCGATCTTGTATGATCTGTCCATATCAGTGTGCGAGTAGTAGTAATATGATTGTAGTAAGATCTGTCCATATCAATTGTCGATCTTATTCTTATATGATATGATGGCTTGCAGCGTTCCTAAGATCTAACGAGAATCTCCTGGAGTTAACGACACAATCGTTCGATTGTTTCTGAATCAGACTGCAATTTTGAAGCTTAATTGGCAAAGGAGTTAAGATATAGACAATCCTATTTATTCGAACTAGCTTTGCTAAATCGAAAGAAAAGAGACAACTTGGATTCAATTAAAAGAAATTAGAAGATTTTAGTACTTGCATGTATTCACCTCAATCAAAAGAAACTAGGTACCACTATATGCTCTGTTTGTACTCTACACATGAGGAATATATTCACCTTTAACTTCTATTTTTGCGGAAATAAGACTTTCATTCATCTACCACGGTCATTACACTCCAGATTTTACATAGAGCGTGAATTCCATCCGGTGCATGCCCATGCACGTTGAATTATCAAATGAGTATAAAGTTGGTCTTTTTTTTAACTACTACACTCCAGATTCTCGAGCATGGAGATAGGCGAGTTGTAGACCAAGAGCTGGTGCAGATATAGGCGAGTTGTAGACAAGAGCTGGTGGGCAGCAAGAAACGCATGCACACCAAAGAACAAATCTGAGTCACATGCCTACTTCTATTGGTTTCTACAAAGAGCGGCTAGCTTAGATCTTAGACCAGTCGGTCACTGTCGAGGTCGCCAAGGTGATCTTACAGCACCGCCGTGGGGATTTCTCATATGATTTTATGTAGGCAAGCCGCAAGCGGTGGTGGTGATTGGCTGGGTGGTGTCGCTGCCTTGGGAAGAGACGAAGTGATGGTAAAAGTAAGCAGGATCCGATGATTCTTCCGTGGGGATAGCCAAAGTCAAGATGTCGACTACAGACTCATCGTAGACTTGCAGTGAACCTGGATGCGGCGAGCCTGATTTGTGGATCGATGGCGGGTCTTGACTTTGTTAGGCTGGGATTGGATGGTTGCGGAGGGTGGTGTGCTTGGTTGGGTTCCCATGGAAGAATGCGGCCTCCTCGTGGATCTGGTCATGCCCATCCTAGAGAACATTGTGTCCCTAGCTCCCTCGAGGAGCAAGGACAGTGCAAGCGGCAGCAGGGGGTAGGGGTAGATGTGGGGAGGGATGTCGGCGGCTGCTCGAGGTCATCATGATGAAACCCTTGACGTCCCATCTTTATCAATGGAAGTGGAAGAGCACGAAGTCAAGATTGGATAGGAGTTTGAGTTCTTTTTGGCACCGATCGGTTCCCCACTTTAAAAATGTATTTTTTTTGCGTGCGAGCAAACAGTGGGTTGATTCTAAAAGGGATAGGCACTTTTCAACAGAAGTGCATGACGGACCAAAAATATGACCTCATTTTATTCGTTTGATAGATATCGTATTATTCGTTGTTGTTCGTTCGGTGAAATTTCCTAATATTTGATTGTTGTGTTTCTATTAGAGCACCCCATAATCACCCAATATGAGGGGATGATAAATGAAAGATACTGATTATAAATTTTGAAGAGCCCGTGGCAACGCACGGGCGTTATACTAGTCTTAGTAATTACTTGTTTGTTGCAAGGATTGTTGCAATATAATGGTATGGTTTTTTGTACTATACTTGGTGGTTCCATGGTCGTTGAGCTACACGAGTGTCATCATAGCATGTTGACCATATATAAATAAATATGAATATTGCTGAGAAAATAGTGCATTTCTGATCTTCTAACAAACATGCATAAGTTATTGTTTTGCCAAATGGCCCACAAAGAAGTAACAAATACTACTGGCTCTATTTGAGTGGTCCCTCCATTCAGCTCATTACAAAGAAGACATCTCTAGGAGAAGTTACATGCACAGTGTTGGCTTTACCAAGAAGAAAAACACGATTCACAAATTTCTATCCTTACATGTAGCAAGTATTTTGTGCATCTTGCATATCAAACATCTATGCTGTACAATTTCTAGCAGCTTTTTACATTATCGTGATGATCCGCTCATACTCTGAAACATTGATCTGGTTCATATTTTATTTATTATAGCGGGATAAGAAGGGCCAGAAAAAAGAGATAGGTGAGGTTATTCTTATCCTATGGATCAACTATCTTGAGTTATACCCTTCGCAATGTTCGTTTCTTTAGTGATGTGCCAACTGTGTGTTATTTTAATTGGGGGTCATAGACTATAGTTCTTTTTTACACTAGAATAACATGTTCAAATTGTCGATTGTTTTCTTGCAAGGTGACTGTTCTTACCTATAGATTATGTTCATAAAAAGCCTACAACTCTCTTTCATTGTACATTTATTTATTTTGGAGATAAATAATGCACTTATACATGCATACATCTCAATTTGGATAACAAAACATGACCCCTACACTAGTAGAAAGAGGGCAATATGAACCGGTTTGTGAGGGCCATTGGTCCCGATTCCCAAACCAGGACTAAAGGGTCGTCACTAAAGCCATGTCCCTTTAGTCCCTGTTCGCCCAGGAACCGGGACAGATGGGGGCTCCACGTGGCCGCTGCCGCTTGCCCAGGCAGGGGGCCTTTTGTCCCGGTTGGTGCCACCAACCGGGACCAAAAGGCTTCCACGCGTCAGCATTTCAGGGGCTGGGTTTTTTGTTTTTTTTTTCTGAAGGGGGGTGGGGGTTGGGGGTTTTGTAGGGTTAATTTAGGGGTTTCATATATTGTATTAGCTAGCTAATAGAGAGGAGTGTCCTCTCTTATCTCCGTGCTTGGTCGACGCTACGTATAGAGAGGACTCCACACGCTAGCTAGCTAGTAAGCAAATGAAGGAAACTATTAAGTACAGAAGATCATCATGAACATATACAGAAGTGATCGACCTCTCCTTCTCCGGGAGATTGGTCGAACAACAAGTTTTCGTATATCTTACCGACACTACTGGCTACCTATATATTCATGCTAATATTAGCAGAATAACTGTTCTGATAACACTTTCGCACTGCACGCTCAACGCAAGTGCACCTCATTATTTGAACGAAAAGTGTGCTGCAGTACTCACACGAGTGAACTTCTCGTCGGAAAAAAACTGCACGCGTTGTTTTTTTGATACTGATTTTGCTTTAGTTTTTTAACCATTTATCAGAATGAGACATGTAATATACCGTTGAAAAGATATGGATTAGTCGCAACTTCTACATGTTGAACACTTTTCGAGATTCCACCCAGTTTAAGAGCACTTTTGAAAATGGAGCGGCCCATGACGAGTGGCAGCGAGCGTTTTTCGCTATTTCTTCTAAACCGCTCGTCGGAACGAAGCAAATTATACACCGTTGGAAAGATATCATCTTTTTCACATCTATCGTTTTCTCTAATTCGTTACGGTTGAAGAGCAGTTTCAAATTTACCAAATCGCGGAACTCTGTTTTTCAAATTTTTTGAAATTTTTGGTACTGTTTTCGCTCCAGTTTTCTAACCGTTTGTCAAAATGAGGCGTATGATACGCCGTTGGAAAGATAAGGACGAGACGCAACTTTCGTATGTTAAAATGTTTTTGAGATTCCTTACGGTTTTTAGTTAATTTTAAAAATTGTGCGGCTGACGGTGAGAGGCAGCGACCATTTTTCGTGAAATTTTTACAAAGAGCTGATCGGAATGATTCAAATCATACACTATTGGGAAGATATCAACGAGGCGCAACTTTTTCATGGAGAACACACTCTCTAATTACTTATGGTTTAAGAGCAATTTTGAATTTACCAAAACGCGGACACTGTTTTTCGTGACACCCAAATCGTCGTGTATACTGCATCAGACAAAAAACCGCACTGCTTTTAGACTGAAAACCACACTGCATCAGATGGGCTAGTGGACTGCATGATTTCTTTTTTGTGGGATGTAAATTTTTAAAGACGAGGAAGAAAACCGCACTGCTTTTAGACTGAAAACCGCACTGCATCAGACGGTCAAGTGAACTTCATGATTTATTTTGTCGAACGTAAATTTTTCTCAGGCGAGTTTTTGTTGTCTTTTTTTAACTTTTTTATGAACGAGAGTGGACCGCATAGAGGAGGCAAGTGAACCTCGATATATATCGAAGTGAAGCTCATTACTATCTTTGTTGTTGCGCTAAATTTTTAGCACTTCCATTTTTTGGGGCACAAGTGAACAACATCACTCTTAAAAATGAACCACATGTGAGGACCAAATGCACTGCAGGTGTTGATATAGTCGACTGATTTTTTCAAACACACGAAACAAATTGCACTTCATACATAGGTGTAATGAAACATATTCTTTTTACACAAGCTGATTGCACGTTCAAAAAACTTTCTCGAAAAAATGCAAAACATGAATGGAGGGAGCTGCGTCGCCCAACGTTTCCATGAAGAAATGCATTGCACGCATTTGTGCGGCAGGAGGCAGACTACACATGCATCCGGCGGGACTGCAAGTAGATGCGCTCAGCACTGCACGAGAGCATCGAGTAAACTGCACGGTGAGCCATCGAGGTGAACACACATGCCTAAACTGCACGGGCACTGCACGAACACACATGCCGCACTACACGGGAACAAGCCCGCCGAACCACTTGCCAAAGGGACTGAACTGCAAAATTACACCCAAAAAATTCACAGCCGCGACCTCACAGGATGCCCGATCTGCACTACACACGGAATCACAGTGCACTGCATCGCCCTGCCTGTGCTACTCCAGCGAGGGACGAGCGGAGTTGGAAGACGGGGACAGTGGCCGGATCATTGGTGGGTGTGTGGAACCGGCATGGCGAACCATCTGCATCACAACATGTTGCGGCCGTCATCTACCCGCCAACCGAGCTGCACTGGAGTGCCAACTGAACTGCTCATGCCCTCCCAGTAGTGATACCTCCTGGCTGGCAGAGTCGAAGGAGACGCTCCCAGGCCCGACGCATCTCGATCCCGCTGCTGCTCCATGGCTCAAGAGCAGGGAGGAGGCCAGACTGGGATCCCTCGTTCCTGGCGTCGGCCCCAGGCCCGGTGAACTACTCCCGGTGCGGCAGAGCCCGTCCTTGCCCCCGACGGAGTAGAAGTAGAAGGAGAAGGGGCACAACGGGGGAGAGATGAGACATCCGGCAGGGAGTTAGGATCCGATGGTGCAGTCCACTTGCCCTTCCTTACCCACCGCCGCCAACGAACTGCACTCGATGGGAAAGCTGCAGGTTGGGGTGCTTAGAGGGGGAGGGGTGAGGCCATGGCGCCGTTGCCTCCGCCACCCCTGCTGTCCCTTGTTTGTTGGTCAGAGCAGCTCCCCGCCGCCGGGTGCCACTTGAAAGGGGAGAGGTAGCCACCGTGCGGGGGAGGTGGTCGGGGGTGGGAGGCAAGGGAGAGTGGGGGGAGACTCATTGGTGTGCTGAATCATGGAATGGGGAGGGAAGCCATGGGGGAAGGTCGAAGTTGACCCCATGCCGAGGGACGAGGCGAATCCGACCACCATGGAGGCGGATCTGGGCTGGGAAAGGTTGGGTAAGGAGCGGGAGATGGACCAGGTGC
>NC_041385.1:853408818-853429160 GCF_002162155.2 Triticum dicoccoides | reverse complement strand
GCGACCGGAGCAGAAGTTCGAACGGCGGAGGTGCGGCGGAGGATGGAGGTGGGGGGCCGCAGGAGTGGGGGTGGTGGGGCACTGGGTAATGGTGGTGGTGGGGAAGAAGGTGGGCAACTAGCGCTAGGTGGGCTGCGGGGGTGGGCTAGCGCAGTTTTCTCCGGTTGTTGTGCGGTACGGGTGAGCTGAACGGAGGAGGGCAGAAGTGTTAGCAGAATAACGCTAGTGTTAGCAGAATAAAATTCTAAAGGGGTGTTATCATAATAGACCCACCCTATATATATACATATACATATACATATATATATATATATATATATATATATATATATATATATATATCTTACAATACCCTAACATACGAACTCAACTTCCACATGCATGGTGGTATTCTCCGGTTTTATTGATGACATGGTCAAGAAAAAATCCAGCCAATTCCTCTTGAATTGCTCACATGTGATCTTTTGGTAGGAGTTCATTCCGCATCTCCCACATCTAATTTGAATAAGGGGGTCAATACATATATATGAATGAAACTCAACAGAAATGATGGTAATAAAATAAACTTGTGAATATTTTTGCTTACGCTCTACATATTGTCTTTTAGAGTAGCCCCGCCTATTCTTGGCCGTCGCGTTGTAGATGAACTCGAAGACGTAGTATCCACAGTAATTATTCCCGGCTTCCTGCCAAACACACTTTACGAGAAATAGAGGTCAACCAAACTGATAATGAAGCATTATAAATGGCATTGATGAAAGTAGCTAGAATCAACGGGAGATGCGCGGTACTAGCTAGCTAGTAGTACTTACTTTCGGGGTATTTCCATCATAGATTCCGCGGCAATGAAGTAACTTGTGCGGTGAATACTTTCCAAACCCTGCGAGACAAAGAAAAAAATTACTTGATATCGTGAAATGAACAGAGTTGCTGATATGGTGCGATAATTATCGATTCAACTTACTTCTCGAGCATCTTAGACATATCCGCATAGTCCTCGGGATCTTTTCGTCTCGAGTCTAAGACATTTACTAGTCCCTGCTCAAGCTTAATCTCTAGGAGAATATAGTGGAACCTGCGCACGCATACATAACTCATCAATTACATTAATTACTATAACCTTGAGTAATAATTAAGGGAAACCGAATATGCAAGACAGTAACACTCACTTGAAGTTGTAAGGAAAGAGTATTGTATCTTTGTTTTGATTTATTACTAACGACCGTAGCAAGTTGTCCTCGGTTTCTTTGGCATGAAATGTAACCGTAAATTGATCTATGAGATTTGTGTTAATGAAACCAATATCATACATTTCATTTTTTCTGCATTCGATGATCTTCAATCTGCGTAATATAGTGAGGATAATTATATATACATGCAATGAAAGAGCTGAGCTATATATAGAGACTTAATGATAGAAGTAGTACTTATAGACAGTAGCAAGTGACCGTTAATTTATCGAGGGCCTTTAGATTGAAAAACTGGAAGAACTCCTCAAATGGAACAGACAACTCCTCAATTCCAATGAGGTCATGCTGATCCTCTTTAACTTTCGGCGTCAAAGTATTGATTTTCTTCCCAGCTGACTGCTTTCTGCAGGTTTCCATGTACCGATCATGGAATCTTCGCATCATTGTTGTTAGAGTAGTTGCATCTTTGACGAGAGGCTTCCCATACTCGTATTTGAATACGTCCACCTCCATTATATCAAAATGTGCATCGTCGTAATCTCCAGGATTGGTACCGGGAAAGATCCCTGGATGATTAGAGACGATATTGCTAGACACCTTGAGCGGGGGGCACAATTGGTTCTCTTGTTCGCCGAGCTGGGTAATTTTTTCCGAGTTCTTCTTTCTTGTAAACTTTTGTCACTGCAAGTACTTCCCGACCGCTTCACTTCCTTATTTGTCTTTTCAGTAATGCGCTCATAGTTGGTTTGCGACGGAGACAGTGGTGGTCGCTGCAGGGCATCCAAAGTGCGCTTCGCTTTCAACGGATCAATCTTCTCCTCCGGAGGTGGATGTCTCTTGGCTCTTTGCGTTTCGAAGTAGTCCTTCACTTGGGCTTGACAGATCTCCTCGTTTTCCTCTGCGGTCATCTCATATGGTAACTTCTCTGGAGTCTTAAGAGATGGACCGTATCTGTATTGCCTCCCGCCTCTGGCTGTACTGCTAGACGCCGGAGCAGGCCGAGCGGCTGCGGCTGTCTTCTTTCATTGCTTAAGAGGCGGAGGAGAAGGACTACGACGCACCGAAGCAGCTGGGGTGGCGACGGGTCTCTTCCGCCCTTACTGACGAGGGAGAGAAGGAGGAGGCTGGTTGGTCGGGTGCGCCGGCGCAGGCGGAGAAAGAGGCGAAGTGCTGCCACGCGTTGGAGAAGGAAGCAGAGTGCCACCACGCGCCGGATAAGGAGGCGGAGTGCCACCACACGCCGGAGAAGGAGGCAGAGTGCCCTGATCACTCGCCGGAGGAGAAAGCGGAGGAGGAGGCGGAGTGCCCTGACTCGCCGAAGGAGGAGGAGGAGGAGGCGGAAGCGTCCCGTTTAGAAGGTTGATGAGCTCCTTCCGTCATAGGCATGGAGTCTTCAGAGCAGAACCCAGCCTAGTCTCCCCTTCACCAGTAGGGTGGTCAAGAACAAGCTCCTCAAATCCCTCCGTTATTTATTCCACCATCACCCTAGCATATCCTTCTAGATTCGGATGGCAGTGAAAAGTAGCGCCGGGTTCTTGAGGTCGAACAGAGCCGACAGCCGCCTTGACTTTGTAGTTCTGCCATTGCGTCATAAGGTGGCAATGTTGATACTTCGTGATAGCATCCACGGGGTAGCTAGCAGGAGCCGTGAAGACAGGCTCCAACTGAAGCAGCTGGGTGGAAGCCACACTGCTTCTCCGCTAAGATGGCGGGGTAGCTTCGGGGGTATCTTTGACATGTCGCTTGCTTCGAACTGCATCTCGTTCCTCTAGCTTCCGTACCCTTGTGTGCAGCTCCTGTAGTTCGCTCTACTCCACCTTCCTCCTCTTCTGGGTTTTGTAACTGCCTGCGTCCGGAAACCCAGCCTTCCACGGAACAGAGCCTGGCGTGCCTCGTGTCCGTCCAAAGTGCTCAGGATTCCTGAGGGCCATTCTGAGCTCGTCCTTCTCTCTATTTGGAACGAACCTCCCTTCCCGCGCTGCGGCGATATAGTACCAAAGCTTCGTGATGGGTATTTGAAGTTGCTCGCTCGTCCAAACGCACTTCCCTATTACAGGGTCCAACGTTCCGCCAACCCCGAAGAACCAAGTCCTTGGACGGTCTGGCCAGTTCAATGTCCCTGGTTCAATCCCTTTAGCAAGCAGGTCATTCTCAGCCTATCCCACAATGGCCGGGCTTTGAGGTAGCCACCTGACCCCGTGCGATGGTGATGCTCCTTATTCGCAGCATTTATCTTGTTTGTCACTGACATCTTCTTACTCCTCTCCGATGTCTTGTTGGCCTCAAATGCGTCCCATTGATCTCTGAGCTTCTCATACCGGCCGACGAATTCTGGTGTCTTTTTTTGTCGAGAAACTTTGCTTTCAGCTCATTCTTCCACCTCCTAAATAGATCTACCATCTTCTTGAGAGCACATGACTTAAAGGAAACCTGGAGCTCTTCCTTCTTAGGCTCATTCCATAGCTCGATGCTGATCGGGATCATATCCCTAACAAGAACCCTGCACTGAGCAGAAAATGCTTCCTTGGTCCGGAGGGGTTCAATCGGTTGGCCATCGTGCACGATTGCTGTGATTGTGAACCTTTCATCCGAGGGCAACTTTTTCTTCGGGCCTCGTCTCTTTACCGAAGTTGTGCTCGATTCGGAGGGCTAGAAATAAGAAGAAAGACGAGATTTAATATATGTAGATACCAAAACAATGAATGCATCAATTAGCTAGTCAGCACAGGCTTAATTACTATATATACCTGGCCGGACTCTGTTCGGTCACCGGAGCCGTCATCACGGTCTCCTTCTTGCATCGGCATTCGGTCAGCGGAGCTATCATAATCATGTCCTTCCTCCTCCCACTACACGAAATATGACAACTCGTGACCTTCTGTCACTGACCCTGGAAGAATTGGTCATAGATCTATGACCATTTGAGACCAATTGGTCAAAAGCTGTTCGGGGGGCTCCAAACCCTAAATTATTGTGACAATTTTGGTCAAAAAGGTCGTAATTTCCTTACACAAAATTGTCATAAAGCAAATAGTGCTGGTCCGCTGCCTTATTTCTAGTTGTTAACGACCAATATAGATGGTCATAGCCTTGTAGATTGTGGTGGATTGTGATGACTAGGTGCCATCTCATCAGTTTTGCCTATGTGTCATGTCCATGTGTCAATTTTTGCCCTAGGTTGTGAAGCAACCTATATTTCTGTTATTCCAAAAATTCCCAAAAAATTCTCATAAATTGTTTGGATCATATCTTCATCAAATATGTCAAAAACCTTCCTTGCCTAGTTCAAAAATAACTCAACAATATTCATTTTCCTATTCTGTTCAGAGCAGCACTTTGTGAAGGAAGTGTTATTTATGTATTCTTGATTTCCCTAAAAATTTGTGAAGACATTCTTCTTAGTATATGATCATCCTCAGCCAAAACTCACGCCCATTGGCCATGTGCATTCCCTGTACCGCTAATCAAACACTTGGCTGCTAATTCATGTTTGAGCATAGTTCGGTCTCCTCATGAGAATCTTATATTATAATTTTCTTCCTAGAACCTACATGGGGAGTTCCCAACCCACTAGACATGCCTAGGCTGCCCAGAACGCATGGCAACGCCACGGTCACGCGGTGACCACACGGCAGGCATGCGAGCTTATGCGCTCTAGAGTTGGGGCCCTCGGCCACCGTCCAAACCTTGATGTCTCACCATCAAACCATGTATTTCTGATTAAATAGATACTTATTTACCTAGAAATGATTTTTGGAAAAAATAAAGAGCAAACTATGAGGCACCTGCAGTTCAAATTTGACTCGCTTCTAGCTGAATCGATGGGAATTTGTCTTTTTCACCAGAGGTGGATCAAAACTTTTGACACCCAACGATTTTTTCAATTGTGCATTAAATATGGCGTAGTATTTTATAAAATTCATTTGGTCCAATTTTGCAACAAATATATGGTAGGTCCTTCACAAAAAAAACAGATTTCAGGCACTCGGAAAATGGAAAATGAATTTTCCGTGCAAAGAAAATGAAAACTCCCTTAGGCATCATTGTTTGGAATTCCAAGATGCCCCCTTGTGCGCTATATGATATCATTTGAACAAACTATGCAATGAATGTGGCCATAAGATTGATCATTTGGCTTGAAAGCCATGAATCTTCACGCATGATAGCTCATTTCTGAGAACATTTTTCTAAAATAATTCCCGTATTACAAGTTTATTATTTTTCCTGGAAACTTGGTCATATATAATGAAACAATACGAAGGTTTTCCAATTTTTTGTTTTTTTTTTGAATTTTTTATGCCCGTTTCAAAATGCGGTCAAAACGGCGGGCTTGACCGTTCCTAGCTAGTGGTTCAATCTTGGAAAACTTTTGATGTTTCTCTGATTAAATAGATACTTATGTACCTACAAATGATTTTTGGAAAAAAAATAAAGAGCAAACTATGAGGTAGCTGCAGTTCAAATTTGACCCGCTTCCAACTGAATCGACGGGAATTTTTCTTTTTCACCAGTGGTGGATCAAAACTTTTGACACCCAACCATTTTGTCAATTGTGCATTAAATATGGCCTAGTATTTTATAAAAATGATTTTGTCCAATTTTGCAATAATTATTTGGTAGGTTCTTCACAAAAAAACCTCATTTGGGGCACTCGAAAAATGGAAAATGGCTCTTTTGTGCAATGAAAGTGAAAACTCCCCAAATCAACATTGTTTGGAATTTCAAGATGCACCCTTGTGCACAATATGAGATTATTTGAACAAACTATGCCATGAATGTGGCCATAAGATTGATCATTTGGCTCTAAAGCCATCAATCTTCACGCATGATAGCTCATTTCTGAGAACACTTTTTAAAAATAATTCCCGTATTATAAATTTATTATTTTTCCTGGAAACTTGGTCATATATAATGACACAATACGAAGGTTTTCCAATTTTTTTTTTACTTTTTTTAATTTTTTATGCCTGTTTCAAAATGCGGTCAAAACAGCAGGCTTTACCGTTCCTAGCTAGTGGTTGAATCTTGGAAAACTTTTGATGTTTCTATGATTAAATAGGTACTTATGTACCTAGAAATTATTTTTGGAAAAAATAAAGAGCAAACTATGAGGTAGCTGCAGTTCAAATTTGACCCGCTTCCACCTAAATCGGCGGAAATTTGTCTTTTTCACCAGAGGTGGATCAAAACTTTTTACACCCAACCATTTGGTCAATTGTGCATTAAATATGGCCTAGTATTTTATAAAAATGATTTGGTATAATTTTGCAATAATTATCTGGTAGGTTCTTCACAAAAAACCCACATTTGGGGCACTCGAAAAATGGAAAATGGCTCTTTTGTGCAATGAAAGTGAAAAATCCCCCAATCAACATTGTTTGTTATTCCAATATGCACCCTTGTGCACAATATGAGATCATTTGAACAAACTATGCCATGAATGTGGCCATAAGATTGATCATTTGGCTTGAAAGCCATGAATCTTCACGCATGATAGCTCATTTCTGAGAACACTTTTTTAAAATAATTTCCTTATTACAAGTTTATTATTTTTCCTAGAAACTTGGTCATATATACTGACACAATGCGAAGGTTTTCCAATTTTTTGATTTTTTTTGAATTTTTTATGCCCGTTTCAAAATGCGGTTAAAACGACGGGTTTGACTGTTCCTAGCTAGTGGTTGAATCTTGGAAAACTTTTGATGTTTCTCTGATTAAATAGATACTTATGTACCTAAAAATAATTTTTGGAAAAAATAAAGAGCAAACTATGAGGTAGCTGCAGTTCAAATTTGATCCGCTTCCAACTAAATTGGCGGAAATTTGTCTTTTTCACCAGAGGTGGATCAAAACTTTTTACACCCAACCATTTGGTCAATTGTGCATTAAATATGGCCTAGTATTTTAGAAAAATGATTTGGTCCAATTTTGCAATAATTATTTGGTAGGTTCTTCACAAAAAACATCATTTGGGGCACTCGAAAAATGGAAAATGGCTCTTTTGTGCAATGAAAGTGAAAACTCCCCAAATCAACATTGTTTGTCATCCCAAGATACACATATGTGCACACTATTGGTTCATTTTAGCAAACTATAAGTGGTTAATATGTTGAATGTTTACCCTAAATTAGAGGTTGAAAAGAGAGAAAAAAGCACATAAGCTTAATTCTGATTGGTGGAATCACCAGTGGCTTGGATGGATGACCTGGCAAACATCAGTCCATCCATCCGTCCATCAATCCATCCCATCCGACGGCAGCAAATCCCCACCCAACCCTTCTCTCTCGCGCGAACCCAACCTAGCCCTCCTCTCTCTTGCGGAAACCAAGAGTTTTGCTTCTTTTACTTTCATATTTCAATAAAAAGAAAGGAAATAAATGAAAAATATCATATGCTAATCTTATGGTAAGTGATGACATTACACAAGGAAAAGTATAAGTAGTAAAATTTATTGTAGATTAACAAACATATCATTGGTCAGTGATGCAACTCATGAAAGAATTAATAAGGGAAGAGACGATCACATGCGAATACACTATCCTGGAAATCTTTGGTGATTGTGAGCACCCATCAATATAATATATGCCAAATTTTTTGACGTTGGACAAGGAAGACAATGTAATGATTTATGTTTGTTCATATTCACATAGAAGCTATATTGTCATAGATGCTTCAACATATGGTGTTTGAACCTATCTTTGCAAGCCAAAAATTCCGCACTAAGTAGAGATACTACTTGTGCATCTAAAACCCTTACAGCCAAATCTTGTTTTGAGAGTCCACCATACCTACCTATGGATTGAGTAAGATCCTTCAAGTAAGTAGTCATCGGTGCAATAAGCCAATAAAAATTGCTTCTAAAAGTGTGAGATCATTTTGTGTAAGGGAAAATTGAGTGTTGTACGAACTTGTGATGGAGAAGAATCACTACTAGGAAAACGGCTATAGATGAAATGGACACTAATGGCGCACCACATGTGTGGTGCGCCATTAGTATATAGCAATGGTGCAGCACATACACGGTGCGCCATTAGTAACATTTTTTTTACAAAACTAGTAATGGCGCACCAGGGGATGACGCACCACACACTCAGTGCGCCACTACTAACATATTTTTTTATTTTTTTCAAAGTTAGTACAAAGTTAGTAATGACGCACCGTGCGTGTGGTGCGCCATTACTAGTGCGCCATTACTAACATTTTTTTTATTTTTTTATGTTTTTCATTTTCTTTCAAAGTTAGTAATGGCTCACCGTGGGTGTGGCGCGCCATTACTAGTTTAACTAGTAATGGCGCACCACACCAACGGTGCGCCATTAGTAATTCTGACCCAAAATTCCCCCGAATGCAACCCTCCTCCCTGGACCGCCTTTTCAGTTTAAAAAAAATAAAAGAAAATGATGGAAATGTCAAAAAAATAAAAAAATAAGTTTCCCATGTGATATGTGATCTAGTTGTTGGGAAAATTTACAAATATGAATTTCGACTTTATTTGCAAAATCTCTCTGGAATTTGTAAAATGGGCATAACTTTTGCATACTAACTTAGATGAAAAAGTTTTTTATATGAAAAATCATCTACTCGAAAAGTTACATCCAAATTTATAAGAAAAAAAACCTAACAGAAAAAAGTTAAACATTTTCAAAATCCTCAAAAACCTAACAGAAATGGGAACCCCGTTAAACATTTTCAAAATCCTCAAAACCTAACAGAAAAACGTTACGGGGCTTTTAAGATCGGGAGGCAAAAAAATTCAAAAAACATCAAACTTACTAGTGGCGCACCATTTGCTAGGTGCGCCACTAGTAGCAGAAAAAAATTAGTTTCAAATTTTTTTTCAGGATTTTTTTTCAAAATATGATACGTAATATGAACGAAAGTTTGAAATAATTTTTCAAAATTTCATCACACTCATGAACATGAACAAAGTCCTAAACATCAACAAGGTTTAATTGGATTGATATGCTAGATATATTAACAAGTGCCTGTGAAGTGAGGTGGTGCTGGGGTTGCATAGAACTCTGAAGTTAAGCGTGGTTGGGCTGGAGTAGTGTGAGGATGGGTGACCTTTCGGGAAGTTTGACCATGGAGTGTGATTTGAGCTGAGATTAAGCGTATTGACCCGATATTAAGAAAATATTTTTAAAAAAAAAATTGTTACTAATGGCGCACTCCTATGTGGTGCGCCATTGCTAAGTGAGATAGTAATGGCGCACCTATAGGCATACTAATGGCGCACTACAGGTGCGCCATTAGTATCTGGTATACTAATGGCACACTAGTGGTGCGCCATTAGTAAAAATTACTAGTGGCGTGTAACTAGTGGCGCACCAGTAGTGCGCCATTAGTAGGCAAAACTGGTGCGCCACTAGTAGGCCTTTTCCTAGTAGTGAATAAAAGCAACAGACTACATAATAAAGGTTGCCATCATAAGGGGAAATATAACGCGACGTTCTCTTGCACTAAGGGGTTGAGCATACAAACAAAAAGCACATGACAACCTCTCCTTCCCTCTGCGAAGGGCCTATCTTTTACTTTTATGTATTTACTTTCATGCAAGAGTCAAAGTTCTTCTCTCTATTCATTTTCATTTTCTCCTTTGGCAAGCATCATGTGGTGGGGAAAGATCTAGGCACATATATCCAGTTGAATATGGGTAGCATGAGTGATTATTGTTGACATCATCCTTGAGGTGAATACATTGGGAGGCAAAACTATAAGCCCCTTTCTTTCTATGTGTCCAGTTGAAACGTTGTGTTTATGTGTATGCGGTGAGTGTTAGCAATCATAGAAGACTATATAATGATTGAGTATGTGGACTTGCCTAAAGGCTCCGATACGTGACCCTTCCTGAAAACATGATGAATAGTAGTTGCAACGTTGACTGAGAACATTCGTTGTTGGTTTCCAATAGAGTTTATACTTTATACTTCGATGTTGTGATGAATTCTTACTTGTTCATGAGAAGTCTATAATAAAAGTTCTACAATAAAAGTTTCATGCTAAAGTTTGTTACAGTCTATAATAAGTTACATGATGCTGGTACGTTCGTATTTTTGTTTTTATCGACACCTCTCTCTCTCTAAGCATGTCGACATATTTTTTGATTTTGGTTTTCACTTGAGGACAAGCGAGGTCTGAGCTTGGGGGAGTTGATACGCCCATTTTGCATCATGTTTACCTACTGTTATTTATGTTGTTTTATTGCATAATAATGTTGTTTGGAGTAATTCTAATGCCCTTTCCTCATAATATGCAAGGTATGCATAAAAGGGGGAGAATTCTGCCAGCTGGAAATCTGGACCTGAAAAAGCTACGTTGGGCTACCTATTCTGCACAACTCCAAATGAGCTGAAACTTCACGAGTTTTTTATGGAATACATGAGAATTTTTGGAGTCAATAAGTACCAGAGGGGGCCCACCAAGTGGGCACAACCCACCTGGGCGTGCCCTGGTGTCATGTGAACGTCGATTACATGACACTTCACCATATTTGGTCCTAAGGGAATGCATTGTGGAGTAGTTATTAGATGATGAGTTGTGAGAGTAACAGAAGCTTAAACACTAGTTTATGCGCTAATCCATAAGGGACCGATTGGATCCAAAAGTTTAATGCTATGGTTATAATTTATTCTTAATACTTTTCTCGTAGTTGCGGATGTTTGCGAGGGGGTTAATCACAAGCAGGAGGTTTGTTCAAGTAAGAACAACAACTAAGCACCGGTCCACCCACATACCAAATATCAAAGTAGCGAACACGAATCGAGCCAACATGATGAAAGTGACTAGATGAAATCCCCGTGTACCCTCAAGAACACTTTGCTTATCATAAGAGACCGTTTTGGCCTGTCCTTTGCCTCCTAAGGATTGGGCTACCTTGCTGCACTTTTGTTACTACTACGGTTACTTGCCTGTTACAAATTATCTTGCTATCAAACTACTCTGCTACTTACAATTTTAGCACTTGCACACATTACCTTGCCGAAAATCACTTGTCATTTCCTTCTGCTCCTCATTGGGTTCGACACCCTTACTTACCGAAATGGATACAATTGACCCCATATACTTGTGGGTCATCAAAGGCACCTGTGGATATGGCTAGCCATGGATTGTGAAAGAATGGTGGAAATGAAATAAACTTTATTTTATGTTTGCGAATCGCCTACGATGTACCTAGCATTGAAGATATTGGGAACTCTCGGTCGTTTTCCTTGACAGGAAAAGCATGCCTCTCAAAATATTTTACCTTTCAATTTAAGCTTTGAGCTCTGGCACCTCTACAAATCTCTGCTTCCCTCTACGAAGGGCCTATCTATTTACTTTTATGCAATTTTTATTTTTTTAAGTCTCCATCTTCTCTTATAAAGCACCAACTAGGGAACACTATTCTCATACTTGTGCATTGAATATAGCTAATACTCCCTCCATCTCAGTTTACAAAGCTTGCACGTGTATCTAGGTCATCAATTTAACTTATATAAAATAAATTGTTTAACATAAAAATTATATCATTAGAAAATAGAATATCTAAAGTTTCTAATGATATATTTTTTGTAATGTATGCCTCTTATTAAGTTGGTCAAATTAACAACCTAGGTACACGTGCAAGACTTGTAAACTGAGATAGAGGGAGTATTTGAATGTGTTTCATGAATGGATCAATGATTGAGCATAATGGGCTAGGGATAGCTTCCTTTAGCATTGATATTTTGAGAGACATGGTTGCTTGTTTAATATGCTTGAGTATTTATGTCATGTAAATTATAGACTATTGCTTTGAATCATCTAAAGTCCAAATGACCATGCTACAAAAGGAAAGAATATGTCATTAACATCATAGGCAACATTCCACAATAAAAATTTTGTTTTTATCATTTAGCTACTCGAGGACGAGCATGAATTAAGCTTGGTGATGCTAATACGTCTCCAGCAACATATCTATAATTTTTTATTGTTCCCTACAATTATATTATCAATCTTGGATGGTTTATATACATTTTCTAGAAACTTTATATCATTTTTTGGGACTAACCTATTGACATAGTGCCTAGTGTCAGTTGTTGTTTTTTGCTTGTTTTTTACTTCACAGAAGATCAATACCAAATAAAGTCCAAATGCCATAAAACATTTTGGATATTTTTTTTCTGGCGAGAAGATACTTTGAAGATTTTGGAGGCCATGAGAGGAGGCGCATGGGGCCCATTAGGCACCATGGTGCACCAGAGGCTCCTGGCCTGCCCTTGTGGGTAGTGGGGGCCATGAGAACCGCCTTGACCTATGTCTGCCTCTATAAATACTCTAAAATCCCAAAAACCTAGGTGTGTCGGTGAAACACTTTTTCTTCCACCACAAGTTCCAAAACCACGAGATCCAATCTATAGGCCTTTTCCGGCACTCTGCTGGAGGGGGTCAACAATCACGGAGTGGTTCTTCATCATCCTTGTTGCTCCTCCGATGATGCATGAGTAGTTTACCGCAGACCTACGGGTCCATAGGTAGTAGTTAGATGACTTCTTATTTCTTTTTGATCTTCAATACAATGTTCTCCTCGATGTTCTTGGAGATCTATTTAATGTAACTCTTTTTTGCGGTGTGTTTGGTTGGGATCTGATGAATTGTGGGTTTATGATCCATTCTATCCATGAATATTAATTGTGTCTTTGCTGAACTCTTTTATGCATGATTTTTATATCCTCATATTTCTTCTCTGATTTATTGGTTTGGTTTGGCCAACTAGATTGATTTATCTTGCCATGAGAAGAGGTGCTTTGTAATGGATTCGATCTTTCAGTGCTCAATCCCAGAAAGAGACATGACACGCGTGTATCGTTGCTATTAAGGGTAACAAGATGGAATTTATTCATACGGGGGTTTATCTGGTCTACATCATGTCATCATTCTTATTGCATTACTTCGTTTCTCCATGAACTTAATACACTAGATGCATGCTGGATACTTGTCGATGTGTGGAGTAATAGTAGTAGTTGCAGAATCATTTCAATCTACTAATCTTGGACGTGATGCCTATATACATGATCATTGCCTTGGATATAGTCATGATTATTCGCTTTTCTATCAATTGCCTAATAGTAAATTTTTTACCCACTGTATGCTATTTTCTTGAGAGAAGCCTCTAGTGAAATCTACGACCCTTGAGACTATTTTCTATCATATTAAAGCCAACAATACCTTGCTGCAATTTTTATTTATTTATTTTATTTTGTGATTTTGTTAGATATATTTATCAAAACATATACAATTTATCCTATCTCAATACCATGGAGAGATTGACAACCCCTATTACGTGTTGGATTGCAAGTATTTGTTATTTGTGCGCAGGTGTTGTTCACATGGTGTTGCTTGGTTTTCCTACTGGATTGATAACCTTGGTTTCATAACCGAAGAAAATGTTTACCTTTGTTGTGCTGCATCATCCTCTTCGAGGAAAATACCAACGCGGATACAAGGAATCACTGCACTTACCGTTCCCGACGGAAGTGGCTGGAGCTCGACGAGCATCGTCCCGAATGGGAAGTGTAGGAGCGCCATGGAGCCATGCAGCCGGAATCCCACCAGTCACACTCGAGCAATGCGAGTTCGGCCGTGTGTAGGGATGAAAATGCAGTGGAAAGTTTCCGCTTTTCCGAAGGAAAAATGGAAACGGAGAGGAAATGCAAAACAGAAATGGGAATTTGCAAAACGAAAATGGAAATGGAATTTTTTTATGCGAAAAAGAAAACAAAAATGAAACGGTGTTTTCCGGTGGAACAGACGTGGAAATGGCAATTTCCATTTCTATGAATATGAAAATTTCGTTTCTACTATAGGTGTATGACTACTTTGTAGCCGGACTAGCAAACACCACACAATGACATAATTAGCAGAATGGATCATTCGAGGATCAATTTCTACTACCGCACATGTACTCCAAAAACCCTATACGGTATTGTCCAATACTACTACAGTACTACCCTAACACTAGTAGAAAAGGGGGCATTTGTCCCGGTTCGTAAGGGCATTTAGTCCCGGTTCTTGAACCGGGACTAAAGGGTCGTTACTAATGCCCCCCCCCCTTTAGTCCCGGTTCTAACACGAACCGGGACAGATGTGCCTCCACGTGGCCGGTGCGCCGAGCCCAGGTAGGAGGGCCTTTGGTCCTGGTTGGTGGCACCAACCGGGACCAAAAGGCATCCACGCGTTAGCATTTCAGTGGCTGGGGTTTTTGTTTTTTTTGAAGGGGGGGGGGGTTGGGGGTTTTGGGGGGTTAATTTAGGTGTTTCATATATTGTGTTAGCTAGCTAATTAATAGAGAGAAGTGTCCTCTCTTATGTCCGTGCTTGGTCGATGCTACGTACTGTACATAGAAAGGCCCTTGACATGCTAGCTAGTAAGAAAATGAAGGGAACCATTAAGTACAGAAATTCATCATGCATACCAAGAGAAGTGATCGATCGACCTCTCCTTCTCTGAGAGATTGGTCGAACAACAAGTTTTCGTATAATCTATCCGATGCTACTGGCTACATACATATACAATATGTAAGATCTCTTACAATTCCCTAGCATTTGAAATCAACTTCCACATGATATTCTCCGGCTTTATTGATGACGTGGTCAAGAAAGAATCCCGCCAATTCCTCTTGAATTGCTTTCATGCGATCGTGTTCTAGGAGTTTATCCCGCATCTGCTGCGTCTAATTTGAAGAAGGGGGTTAATACATATATGAATGAAACTCAATAGAAATGATGGTGTAATAAAATGAAATTGTGAATATTATTGCTTACGCACTTCATATTTTCTTTTAGAGTAGCCCCGCTTATTTTTCAAAGTCGCGTTGTAGATGAACTCGCACACGTAGTATCCACAGAAATTATTCCCTTCTTGCTGCCACAAGCACTTTACGAGAAATAGAGGTCAATCAAACTGATAATGAAGCATTATAAATGGCATTGATGAAAGTATAGCTATAGAATCAACGAGAGATGCGCGCAACTAGCTAGCTAGTAGTACTTACTTTCGGGTATTTATATCGCAGCTCCTTCGGCAGTCCCTGAACTTCTGCGGTGAACTATTTCCAAACCCTGCAAGACAAAGAAAATAATTATTATCACTTGAGATATCAGGAAATGAACAAAAAGTTGCTGATGGTGCGATAATGATCGATTGAACTTACTTGTTGAGCATTTTAGTCATGTCCGCATAGGTTTCGGGATTTTTTCGTCTTGAGTCTAAGACATTTACTACTCCCCGCTCAAGCTTAATCTCCAGAAGAACATAGTGGAATCTGCGCACCCATGCATAACTCATCAATTACATTACTATAACCTCGCTCGAGTAATAAAAGGGAAACCGAATATGCACACGACAGTAACACTCACTGGAAGTTGTAAGGAAAGAATATTAAATCTTTGTTTTGATTTTTGATCAATGATTGTAGCAAGTTGGCCTCGGCCTCTTCGACGTGCTTTGTAACCTGGATTTCATCTATGATATTTGTGTTAATGAACCCAATATCATACATTTCTTGTTTTTTGCACTCGACGATCTTCAATCTGCATAATATAGTGAGGATAATTAATTATAAATACATGCAATGAAAGAGCCGAGCTATATATAGAGACTTAATGACAGAAATAGTACTTACAGACAGTAGCAAAAGATCGTAAGTTTATCGAGGGCCTTTTGATTGAAGAACTCGAAGGACTCCTCAAATGGAACAATCAACATATCAGTTCCAACGAGGTCGTGCTCCTCTTTAATATTCAGATACAAAGCATTCGTCCCCCAGACTCTCTACAGGTTTTCATGTACCAATTATGGAATCTTCGCATCATAGTTGTTAGAGATTTTTCCTCTTTGACGAGAGGCTTCCCGTACTCATATCTGTGTTCGTCCACCTCCAAGAAATCAGGAAGTTGATCGTCAGGCAGGTAATCTGCAAGATTGCCATAACTGGCCACCGTCCCCGGAGCTTTAGCGACGATGTCGCCGCTAGACACATTGAGCGGGGGGCACGATTGCTTTGCTTGTTCACCGAGCTGGGCAATTTTTTTCACAGCTACTTGTTTTTTAACCTTTTATCACTGACAGTACTTCCCGACCGCTCCGCTTCGAGATATGTCTGTTCAGTAATGCACTCATAGTTGGTTCTCGGTGGAGACTTTGGTGGTTTCCTCAGGGCATCGATAGTGCACTTTGCTTTCACCGGATCTACCTTCTCCTTCGGAGGTGGATGTCTCTGTGCTTTCAACCCTTCAAAAAGTCGTCCACTTCGGCCTGCACGATCTTCGCATTTTCCTCCTTGGTCCTCTCATACGGTAACTTCTCTAGAAGTTTGAGAGAAGGACCGTATCTGTATTGCCTCCCGCCTCTGCTGGCTGTATTGCTAGACGCCGGAGCAGACGGAGCGGTTGCGGCGCCTGTCTTCTTTCGTGCTTGCTTACGAGACGGAGGAGAAGGACTACGACGCACCGGAGCAGCCGGGGCGGCGGCGGGTCTCTTCCGCCCTTGCTGGCGAGGCGGAGAAGGAGGAGGCTGCTGGCTTCTCGGGCGCGCCGGCACAGGTGGAGAAGGAGGCGGAGTGCCGCCACGCGCCGGAGAAGGAGGAGGCTGCTGGCTGCTCGGGCGCGCCGGCGCAGGCGGAGAAGGAGGCGGAGTGCCGCCACACGTCGGGGAACGAGGCCGAGTGCCCTGATCGTCACTAGCCGGAGGAGGAGGTGGTGGAGGAGGCGGAGTGCCCTGACTCGCCGGAGGAGGAGGAGGAGGAGGCGTCCAGTTCGGAAGCTTGATGAACTCCTTCCGCCATAGGCATGGAGTCTTCAGAGCAGAACCCAGCCGAGTATCGCCTTCACCGGTAGGGTGGTCAAGCAATAGGTCCTCAAATCCCTCCGTTATTTCGTCCACCGTCACCCTAGCATATCCTTCTAGAATCGGACGATAGTGAAAAGTTGCGCCGGGTTCAGAAGGTCAAACTAGGCCGACAACCGCCTTGACTTTTAAGTTCTGCCATTGTGTCATAAGGTGGCAGTTTTGAGCCTCCGTGCTAAAATCCACGGGGTAGCTAGTAGGAGCCGTCAAGACCTGCTCCGGCTGATGTAGCTCGGTGGAAGCTACGCTGCTTCTCCGCTGAGATGGCGGGGTAGCTTCGGGGGAAGCTTCGGCAGGTCGTTTGCTGCGATCTGCTTCTCGTTCCTCTAGCCCTTGTACCCTTTCATGCAGCGCCTGGAGTTGGCTCTGCTCCATTTTCTTCCTCCTCTCGTGGGTTTTGTACCCCTCTGCGTCCGGAAAACCAACCTTCCACGGCATGGAGCCTGGCGTGCCTCGTGTCCGTCCAGGGTGCTCAGGATTCCCGAGGGCCATTGTGAGCTCGTCCTTCTCCGTGTCTGGAACGAACGTCCCTTGCTGCGCTGCACCGATATACTGCCGAAGCCTTGTGACTGGTGTTTTCAGTTACTCATCCGTCCAACGGCACTTCCCTGATACAGGGTCCAAGGTTCCGCCAGCCCCGAAGAACCAAGTCCGGCAACGGTCTGGCCATCTCATTGTCTCTGGTTCGATCCCTTTATCAAGCAGATCATTCTCAGCCTTGGACCACTTAGGCCGGACTTCGAGGTAGCCACCTGACCCCATGCGATGGTGAAACTTCTTCTTCGCAGCATTTTGCTTGTTTGTCGCCGACATCATCTTACTCTTTTCCGATGTCGTGTAGGCCACAAATGCGGGCCAGTGATTTCTGATCTTCTCATATTTGTCGATGAATTCTGGTGTCTCTTCTTTGTTGACAAACTTTTTCAGCTCTTTCCTCCACCTCCTGAATAGGCCTGCCATCTTCTTAAGAGCACAAGACTTGATTAATTGCTCTTTAACTGGCTTCTCCGGATCCTCCTCTGGCGGTAGGGTGAAATTTGCCTTTCTGCATATCATTGACATAAGACACCTGAGGGTCTTCCTCCTTAGGCTTATACCATTGGTGGATGCTGATCGGGATCTTGTTCCTAACAAGAACCACGCACTGAGCAGCAAATGTGTTCTTTGTCCGGATGGGTTCAATCCGTTCGCCGTCGCGCACGATTGCTGTGATCTCAAACTTTTCATCCGAGCTCAACTTTTTCTTCGGGCCTCGTCTCCTTACCGAAGTTGTGCTCGATTCGGAGGGCTAGAAATAGGAAGAAAGACGAGAGTTAATTAATATGTGTACACATACCAAAACAATGAATGCATCAATTAACTAGTCAGCACGGGCTTAACTAATATATATATATATATATATATATATATATATATATATATATATATATATATATATATATATATATATATATATATATATATATATATATACCTGGTCGGACTCGGTTCGATCATCGGAGCAGTCAGCATGGTCTCCTTCTTGTACCTCCGTTGGGTCACCGGAGCCATCATGAACATAGCCCTCTTCTTGTACCGGCATTAATGGGCCGGAGCCATCATGAACATACCCCTCTTCTTCACCCAGTCTTTCCTGACCATCGGTGTCGTTGAGAAATGATGCAACAACATCACTTCCTTGTGCGATTATCTCCCCCAACATCGCTTATGTTGCTTCATCTCGGGAGTGCTCCATAGTTTCTGCAAATATTTATAACATGTCAATTATTATTCAAACATGGTACAGATGGATATATATTAGTGGCAAACATAGAACTAGCTAGCTAATCACAATAAGGAATCATGTTAGTGGCCTCGACGCTGCTTCTCTAGGGTTTGGGGTGGCCTAGACAACGCTTCAAGGGTTTGGGGTGGCCTCAACACAACGTTTCAAGGGTTTGGGGTGGCCTCGACGACAATACTCTTTTAACTTGGTAAATTTGGGTGGCCTCAAGAGAGTTTGTCGGGTAGGGGCGCGGCGGGAGGGGGTAGGAGACCAACATCATTTTTTCTCTAGGGTTTGGGTGTCCTCGAGAGTTTTAGTCGAGCGAGAGGGCCGAGGGGGGTATATATATTGACCGCCCCTCATGTCGAAGTTATCCGGGAGGGGGTATATATATCGACCGCCCCTCATGTTGAAGTTATCGGGAGGGGTATATCGACGACGATAGAGGAGAAGATCGAAGAAAAAAAAAGAAGAAAAAAAAGAGGAGAAGAAGAAAGGAATAGAGGAGAAGAAGAAAAAATAGAAAATATTCTATGTTTTCTTCTTCTCCTCTATTCCTTTCTTCTTCTCCTCTTCTTTTTCTTCTTTTTTCCTCTTCTTATTTATTTCTCCTCTTCTTCCTCTCCTCTTCTTCTCCTTTATTCCTCTTCTTATTTCCCTTTTTCCTATCCTTCTTTTTCTCCTTTTTCTTCCTTCTTCCTTCTTCTTCTTTTCTTCCTTTTCCTTATTTTACTTATTCCTCTACACTAACCTAAAATGCACTAACCTAAAATCGATATCTACTAACAACCTAAATAAAAAATTAATACATATATTAAAAACTATATATATATAAAATGCTATGAACATTATATTCATACATAGATAGCCACATCCATTCATCATATAGCTACCACATACATATATACATTATATATATAAAAAATGCAATGAACAAAAAAATACACTTATGAAAAAAATACTATGAACATGTACACATATATACACATACAAACACATATACACAAAAAATACAAAAAAATGCTATGAAAAATGCAGGGCAGGGCGGCGGCGCGCGGCGGCCGCGCAGGGCAGGGGCGGCGGCGTGGTGGCCGCGCAGGACAGGGCGGCGCGCGGCAGCCACGCAGGGCAGGGGCGGTGGCGCGGCGGCCGCGAAGGGGCGCGGGACGGGATGGGCGCGGGAGCATGTGCTCACAGCGGGTGGCGGCGACGGCGAAGGCGAGCAGCCTGACGGCGTCGGTGGCAGCGGCGACGATGAAGGCGAGCAGCCTGACGGCGTCGGTGGCGGCGGCGACGGCAAGGTGGAGTAGGGGCATTAGGCGGCGATGGCGACTAGGAGGAGCAGGAGGCGTCAGGGGAGAAGTGGGGGATTTGGTCGAAACTGCTAAGTGTTGTATATATAGCAAGAGCATTGGTCCCGGTTCGTGGCACGAAACGGGACCAATGCCCCCTTTACTCCCGGTTGGTGCCACCAACCGGGACCAAAGGCCTCTTTTCAACAGCCCAAAGGGCGGGAAGCG
>NC_041385.1:853401980-853408527 GCF_002162155.2 Triticum dicoccoides | reverse complement strand
AGGTGGGGCATTGGTCCCGGTTGGTGCCACGAACCGGTTCCAATGCCCCCCTTTAGTCCCGGTTGGTGCCACGAACCGGTTCCAATGCCCCCCTTTAGTCCCGGTTGGTGCCACCAACCGGAACCAAAGGCCCCTGTGTTGCCCGCGTCGCGGCCAAAGTTTAGTCCCACCTTGCTAGTTGAGAGGGCTCGAGAGTAGTTTATAAGCGCTGCTGCGCCCACCCTCTCGAGCTCCTCTCAACTGCAGGCTTTCGGGCTTAATCTCACACTATGCTGTTGTGGGCCTATTGGGCCTTCTGCGGGCCTGAATCCTGGCCTAGGTTGGGTTTCTAGTCATATTCAGGCAGTGGTGGCCCAATAGGTGGCAGTTTTTTATAGTTTTTTTACAGTTTTTTTGTTCTGTTTTTTGCATTATTTATTTTCTTTTGTTTTTTGCTTTATTTTTTAATTCTTTTTGCTTTTAGTTTTAGAAAAATTATAAACTTCCTGTTAGTGCTATTAGTTTTCAAATTTGAATAGTTAAAATTTGAATTTTTGAAATTTGTGTGAATCACATGTTTGTGATTAACTTTTCTAAAAAAATGAACATAGACGCGCCTATAGAGAAAAAAGGTCCAGACGAACCGGGACCAATGGCCCACGTGGCTGCCCTCTTGAGAGTGTTCTTGGTGAGAACATAGTTGACAAGGAGCGAACCGGGATTAATGGTATTACGAGGGCCGAACCATAAGACATTAAAGCATTTCAAATGAACTCTGAAAAAGTTGAAAGTTGGCATGGTATCATAATTTCACCCACATAGCATGTGCATGTACAAAACGGATAATGGTATCATACTCATCTATTACAAAGTTGGCATGGTATCATCATAATAGTTGCGGGAGAAAGTCTTCACTTTTTCTTCGCTTGTGTCATTTGCTTATTGTGCCGTAACCATGGGTAATCTTCATCATTTATCAGGATGCTGGGGTCAGCCTTGACTTTGAAGGGAGGAATTTCATGAAACTTTTCATAATCTTCAGACATGTCTGTCTTGCCCTCCACTCCCACGATGTCCCTTTTTCCCGAAAGAACTATGTGGCGCTTTGGCTCATCGTATGATGTATTCGCTTCCTTATCTTTTCTTTTTCTCGGTCTGGTAGACATGTCCTTCACATAGATAACCTGTGCCACATCATTAGCTAGGACGAACGGTTCGTCAGTGTACCCAAGATTTTTCAGATCCACTGTTGTCATTCCGTACTGTGGGTCTACCTGTACCCCTCCTCCTGACAGATTGACCCATTTGCACTTAAACAAAGGAACCTTAAAATCATGTCCGTAGTCAAGTTCCCATATGTCCACTATGTAACCATAACACGTGTCCCCTCTCGGTTGTTGCATCAAAGCGGACACCGCTGTTTTGGTTGGTGCTCTTTTGATCTTGGTCAATCGTGTAAAATGTATTCCCATTTATCTCGTATCCTTTCCAAATCGTAACAGTCGAAGATGGTCCCCTGGACAACAAGTACAACTAATCAAAAACAGTGTTGTCACCTCTGAGACGTGTTTCCAACCAACTGCTGAAAGTCCTGATGTGTTCACATGTAATCCAGTCGTCGCACTGCTCCGGGTGTTTGGAGCGCAGACTGTTCTTGCGTTCATCGACATACAGGGTCAGCCAGGTAGAGTTCTGTAGAACTGTGTAGTGTGCTTGAGACCAAGAATATCCGTCCCTGCATATTATTGAGTCCCTTCCAAGTGTTCCCTTTCTAGTCAGTCACTCCTCATACCGCAATTTAGGGAGACCTATCTTCTTAAGGCCAGGAATGAAGTCAACACAAAACTCGATGACATCCTCTGTTTGATGGCCCATGGAGATGCTTCCTTCTGGCCTAGCGCGGTTACGGACATATTTCTTTAGGACTCCCATGAACCTCTCAAAGGGGTACATATTGTGTAGAAATACGGGGCCCAAAATGACAATCTCGTCGACTAGATGAACTAGGACGTGCGTCATGATATTGAAGAAGGATGGTGGGAACACCAGCTCGAAACTGACAAGACATTGCACCACATCACTCCTTAGCCTTGGTATGATTTCTGATCGATCACCTTCTGAGAGATTACATTGAGGAATGCACATAGCTTCACAATGGCTAATCAGACGTTTTCCGGTAGAAGCCCCCTCAATGCAACCGGAAGCAGTTGCGTCATAATCACGTGGCAGTCATGAGACTTTAGGTTCTGGAACTTTTTCTCTGGCATATTTATTATTCCCTTTATATTCGACGAGAAGCCAGTCGGTACCTTCATACTAAGCAGGCATTCAAAGAAGATTTCCTTCTCTTCTTTGGTAAGAGCATAGCTGGCAGGACCTTCATACTGCTTTGGAGGCATGCCGTCTTTTTCGTGCTAACGTTGCAGGTCCTCCCGTGCCTCAGCTGTATCTTTTGTCTTTCCATACACGCCCAAGAAGCCTAGCAGGTTCACGCAAAGGTTCTTCGTCACGTGCATCACGTCAATTGAAGAGCGGACCTCTAGGTCTTTCCAGTAGGGTAGGTCCCAAAATATAGATTTCTTCTTCCACATGGGTGCGTGTCCCCCAACGTCATTCGGAACACCTAGTGCGCCGGGACCCTTTACAAAGATTACATGTAAATCATTGACCATAGCAAGTACGTGATCATCGGTACGCATGGCGGGCTTCTTCCGGTGATCTGCCTCGCCTTTGAAATGCTTGCCTTTCTTTCGACATTGATGGTTGGTCGGAAGAAATCGACGATGACCCAGGTACACATTCCTCCTACAGCTTCCCAGGTATATACTTTCGGTGTCAAGTAAACAGTGCGTGCATGCGTGGTATCCCTTGTTTGTCTGTCCTGACAGGTTACTGAGAGCGGGCCAATCGTTGATGGTCACGAATATCAACGCCTTTAGGTCAAATTCCTCCTGTTTGTGCTCATCCCACGTACGTACACTGTTTCCATTCCACATCTGTAAAAGTTCTTCGACTAATGGCCTTAGTTACACATCAATGTCGTTGCCGGGTTGCTTAGGGCCTTGGATGAGAACTGGCATCATAATGAACTTCCGCTTCATGCACATCCAAGGAGGAAGGTTATACATACATAGAGTCATGGGCCAGGTGCTGTGGTTGCTGCTCTGCTCCCCGAAAGGATTAATGCCATCCGTGCTTAAAGCAAACCATATGTTCCTTGGGTCACGTGCAAACTCAGCCCAATACTTTCTCTCGATTTTTCTCCACTGCGACCCGTCAGCGGGTGCTCTCAACTTCCCGTCTTTCTTACGGTCCTCACTGTGCCATCGCATCAACTTGGCATGCTCTCCGTTTCTGTACAGACGTTTCAACCGTGGTATTATAGGAGCATCCCACATCACCTTCGCAGGAACCCTCTTCCCGGGGGCTCGCCGTCAACATCACCAGGGTCATCTCGTCTGATCTTATCCCGTAATGCACCGCATACCGGGCATGCGTTCAGATCCTTGTACGCACCGCGGTAGAGGATGCAGTCATTAGGGCATGCATGTATCTTCTGCACCTCCAATCCTAGAGGGCACACGACCTTCTTTACTGCATATGTACTGTCGGGCAATTCGTTATCCTTTGGAAGCTTCTTCTTCAATATTTTCAGTAGCTTCTCAAATCCTTTGTCTGGCACAGCATTCTCTGCCTTCCACTACAGCAATTCCATTACGGTACCGAGCTTTGTGTTGCCATCTTCGCAATTGGGGTACAACCCTTTTTTGTGATCCTCTAACATGCGATCGAACTTCAGCTTCTCCTTTTGACTTTCGCATTGCGTCCTTGCATCGACAATGACCCGGCGGGCACATCGTCTGGTTCCTCTTGATCTTCAGCAGCTTCGCCCGTTGCAGCTTCATCGTGCACATCGTCTGGTTCCTCTTGATGTTCAGAAGCATCACCGTATTCAGGGGGCACATAGTTGTCATCGTACTCTTCTTCTTCGCCGTCTTCCATCATAACCCCTATTTCTCCGTGCCTCGTCCAAACATTATAGTGTGGCATGAAACCCTTGTAAAGCAGGTGGGTGTGAAGGATTTTCCGGTCAGAGTAAGACTTCGTATTCCCACATATAGGGCATGGACAACACATAAAACCATTCTGCTTGTTTGCCTCAGCCACTTCGAGAAAATCATGCACGCCCTTAATGTACTCGGAGGTGTGTCTGTTACCATACATCCATTGCCGGTTCATCTGCGTGCATTATATATAATTAAGTGTGTCAAAATTCATTACAGAACATCATGGATAGATAATTAAGTGACCAAATTAATAGAAGTTCATCACCACATTAAAACCAATGTACATACATAGTTCTCATCTTCAAGAGAAAATCATTACAGAACAACATAAAGCTCTGCAGAGCATCTAAATTAATTAAACCATACATTAAAACTATGTAACACATTTCAATGCAAAAACAAATGCGAACATAATCGCAACCAAGGTAACAACTGATCCAATGGCATAATGATACCAAGCCTCGGTATGAATGGCATATTTTCTAATATTTCTAATCTTCAAGCGCATTGCATCCATCTTGATCTTGTGATCATCGACGACATCCGCAACATGCAACTCCAATATCATCTTCTCCTCCTCAATTTTTCTTATTTTTTCCTTCAAGAAATTGTTTTCTTCTTCAACTAAATTTAACCTCTCGACAATAGGGTCGGTTGGAATTTCTGGTTCAACAACCTCCTAGATAAATAAAATCTATGTCACGTTGGTCGGCATAATTTTCATAAACAATAAATGAACCAATAGTTATGAAAAGATAATATATACCACATCCGAACCATAGAGAGGACGAGGGCCGACGGGGGCGGATACCAAAACCATCGCACTATATAAGATGCAATAATAAAAGTAAGAAAATAATACAAGTATCTATCTAAACATACAAGTAAGAATATTTTTCCTTTCAGAAAGAAGATAAGAACAAGAGGCTCACCACGGTGGTGCCGGCGATGAGATCGGCGCTGGTGATCGACGGCGGTGAAGATGGGGACGGGGCGTGATGGACCGCTAAACCTAGACAAATATTGAGGAAAATGGAGCTTGGAGGTCGAGCTTGGAGAGGAGAAAGCTTAAGTAGTGTGGCTCGGGCATTCCATTAAACACCTTGTGTGCATAGGAGGTGAGCTAGAGCACCACCAAGCCCTCTCCCCCTCGGCTGCCAGAAAAAACATAGCAGTGTGCTCTGCTCTTACGCGAGGGGGTATATATAGGCACCACATTGGTCCCGGTTGGTGGCATGAACCGGGACTAAAGGGCAACCTTTGGTCCCGGTTCATGCCACCAACCAGGACCAATGGTGGTGGGCCAGGAGCGAGGCCCATTGGTCCCGGTTCGTCCCACCAACCGGGACCAAAAGGTCCAGACGAACCGGGACCAATGGCCCACGTGGCCCGGTCGGCCCCCGGGGCTCACGAACTGGGTCCAATGCCACCATTGGTGTCGGTTCTGGACTGAACCAGGACTAATGGGCTGACCCGGCCTGGACCATTGCCCCCTTTTCTACTAGTTTAAGTTGCTAACATAACCATATTATTTTGTAGCCGTGTTAACAATTCATTAAGTTTGTTTGTTTTTATGTGTATTTCTCTATGGTTCAGGAATGAGAAGAGGAGGGAGAAGAGAAGCGGGTTCTTGGTTAGTAGCCAGCTGCAACACGAGACCCAAGATGATTTGTGTGGATGTAAGATGGGCCAACTATTGATAAACTAGTACATATTTAAAACTTACTATTATAGAATGCCGGCTAAGAGGTTGCCTGTAGATGACATGGCAACTTCTTACAGCCGACCATTAACTGTATTATTAACCATGCTCTAAGGTCACCATAATGCTCTCTCTTCTTTAATTGCTTTACCACAGCAGTTTTTTGCTTATGTGGCACTCTTAGCACCTGTACAATATGAAGTTGGCTGTATGCTAACTCGAGATGCCATATCATGTTCACATAGCTAGCAGTTGGCTGTATTATTAACCATGCTCTAGGTAGAAGGGGAACGCCCGTGATCGTTGAGGCCTGGACAGCTGTCGACGACACATCGACTTGCACTACACACTACACAGCCAACCGGCTGTTCAAGTAGCCCACTCTGGGCCACTAAATCGCGCAGCTCTGTGGGGTGCTTGCTTGAGAGCATCTAGAGCCACGGAAAACAAATCTGGGCCCTCGAATGCCCGCAAACACGTCCGGCCGCGTCCGCGAGCACTAACCAGTCACATATAAAAGTTTCTTTTGTACAATTGGACACCTCAATTAGAAAATCTCAAATCCATGCAAAGACACGCAACATAACCTAAATGATGCAACACTAATCGTCTTACTACTACGTCAGAACATGCCAAGGACTACCAAAAATTGTTAGGTTCTACCTACATACTAGCTATGGAGAAGATAACCAACGTCTGCCCTTGCCATTCCACACGCCTTTGCCGTCCTTCTCCCGGTACTAGCGGTCGAAAACACAAAATGAATCATGCTCGATCTGTTGTTCACTGCAGCTGTGAG
>NC_041385.1:853393708-853401587 GCF_002162155.2 Triticum dicoccoides | reverse complement strand
GTGGAGTGGAGTGGCTAGGGTTTGGTCCTCGGAGCGGATGTGACTAATATATGTGGGGTCGGATGGGCCAGTATGGGCCCGATCAAATGTGGCGGACGCGCCCGGTCGCGTCCGGGCCTCCTTATATTCCTCCCAGATATGGGATGGATATGAGGGGTGACGGTCCGTCCGGGCATTTGTGCCCTGTTTGAGACACCCATGTGGGTCACTTTTTTCTCACTGGTCAATGACCATGCTGTTGTCGCGGGCGTTTGAGAGGTGTTTGAGGCGCCCGGCTGTAGATGCTAGTAGAGCGTTTGAATTGTTCAGCTTGCTCTCCCGTGCTCTGCTCCAGCTGTTCTGTCCCCTCCTTCCGTGCTCACTAGAACTCATCACATGGCAGGGTTCGTGACATGATGACACTGAGTATATATCAAATTTCATAATGAAGTAACATTTCAATAAATCCGTATGGCATGAATTATCGGTGTATCATTGTATCCAAAATGCATAGTAGTACTAGTACATAGGGTGACTTGATATTTAAACTAAACACGAGGATATCCATTCAGGACAAAACAACCTTTATAATGCATGTAAAGAGAAGTGACATTAATAGAAAAGGTGAAGGAAAACACACCAAAATGCCTTGCTACTAGTGCTTAATTAATGTAATATTGCCAGTTTTACACAAGAACAAGAAATCTTGGGACTCGTCACTCGTATATAGTTCAAATTCAAACCTTGCCTCTATCTAACCTAGATATCAGCAACCAAACCTATTTTGTACGAAGAGTACCTCTTTATCACAGGATAGACCCATTGATAAAGTTCACTCATAACCGCTGGCCTCTGAAGAAGAAACTGATGCCGTACTGCATGGATCATAGAATTGTGGTGGTAGTTTTAGTTAAACCACGACACCAAAACAAAAATTTCACCAGATTCCACCCAGCAGCGAGACACCAAAACAAAAGCTTCAGCCATCTCAACTCCACTGAGGCCCAAGAGCAAACACATGGCATTGGGCGGCAATGAGTGGTGGTTGGTGGATATGATTTCCCTACTATTCACACGCTTACAGCTGGGTCCACAAGCAGGGTTGCGAGTGCTCAAAAGGAAAACAAGGGGGGTCTGCTGGTTGCAATATTGAAACTGAATTTATTGTATATATTTTTCTGGGGACTAGTTTGTTGTAAGTACATGAGTGGAGTGGTTTTTGTATGAAAATAAAAAGAAGAAAATGGTGGGGTGGTGCTGCTTCCTGAAAATGTGGCGTCATCAGCATTAAGAAACCGAAGGCTGCATTGAAGGTGAAGATCTTTGCACATGAAGCATTTCAAGACATCATTACCCCCAGAGTTGTTCAAATGCATTGAACATGCATATTATGAAGCAACATAGATAGTCCACAAATCCACTGAGTAATATTTGGTACTCCAATTTCATGCCCTATATCAGTATGCTGTGGCTATCAGATATTCAAGCTAATCAACAACCAACACCGACCATTATATTTCAAAAGGCTAATACTATCAGAAGATAAATTTTATTAATCCATTGAGATTCCTTGCCATAAACACGCTTTTACTTCCAGATCTTACGAATTCATTCATAGTTTTCTTAGAGCAAAGGCACACCTCCCCGCTTCTATTACATGAAAACAGTTGGACGAAACTCATACCTATCTTGTTGAGCAAAGCATACATGTTCTTCGTACTACAATCTGAAAGCATGCATACATTTATATCTATAACTACACACGACATCTCTTCAATGTGAGAAGGCGCTCTGCTACATCCGTCATTGCTGGTCTTTCATCCACATCAAGACTAAGACATCCCATGGCAACCCTTGTAATGCTACTAAGAAGCTCCAAATCTCTTGGTTCTTCAAATTCCTTGTCGAACAACTCGGTTGGTATCTTCTCTTTTTTCTGAGCATCAAGGAAGTTTCTTAGTAAGCTATTATTATCCAAATATGTGGCCTTCCTCCCACTTACAAGTTCCAACAGTACAACTCCAAAACTGTAGACATCACTTTTCTCTGTCAGTAGGCCAGTTTGTAGATATGCTGGATCCATGTAAGTCCTGTCGCCAATGACTGTTAAGGTGTGCTCTTTATCTTTGGCTATCAACCTTGATATACCAAAGTCAGATATCTTTGGTACATACTCATCATCCAAGAGTATATTTGCTGGTTTCACATCACCATGTAGAATTGTCTTGCTAGTTTTTGAATGCATGTAAGCAAGACCATCGGCTGATTCTGCAGCAATATTTAGACGTTTATCTAAGTCAAGAGTCACCTTCTTGTCGTCGTTGTTGTTGTTGTGAAGAGTGTCATCGAGGCTACCTCTGGAGAGGAACTCGTAAACTAGCATCGGCATATCAACTTCCAGGCAACAACCTATGAGCCTAACAATGTTCTTGTGGATGACTTGAGATTGAATAATGACTTCGTTTGCAAATTGCTCGTTTGGTGCAATATTGTCCTTAATGGGCTTCTTTACGGCAACTAGTTGATTATTAAGAAAGCCCTTGTAAACTTCACCATAGCAACCCTTGCCGATAAAATTTGTGCTTTTTATAATCTGCTTGAGCTCGTCTCTTGTGTAGATCTTTATTGTTTTTGCCTTTTCTAGTGCAGGGCCGCCATTTCTCTCAAAAAATTGTCTCATCTTTCGTTTCTCTCTACGGAGAAGAACGACAAACCCCAAAAGTGCTATGAGAAAAAGACCGCCGGTTGCACCTATATACGGGGAGCAAAGAAACCACATTATATACCTTATAGGTCAAACCATTTATAGGTCTTGTGCACAAGTGAACCTTTGTGATTATGTGATCAACGAGCAGATATAAGGTCAGTGAGTAAAAAGTTGGATCAGACTATGCCGCAATATATAAAGACAGTCAAACAAATTTGCCAAATCATATGCGTACTCATCTTGATTGGGTTAGTTCTTTAGATGATAGGTTGAGGGTAATTAAGTTGGTTACCTAGTGACAGCTTTGCTTGTAGAGGAAATATATCGGTGCAACGCCCTTGTGTGGCATTGCCCCTGGTTCCAGTAGGGCAGGTGCATTTGTATCCTCCTACCATGTTCTGGCATATCCCATGGCAAGGGTACAGATCTGGCCGCTCACACTCATTAATGTCTACAAACCAGGCACGCGTGCATAGTTGTTAATATAAATAGATAGATGAATTAATGCCACAGATACTCCTACTAGATGAATTGATGCAAGGTCTAGTATTTTACCTTGGCAACCACCAGTTGGTATATAAGGATTGCCTTCGTACCCGTCCATGCACCTGCAGATGTACCCATCGGTGTACAACAAGGGGACTTCGACACACATGCTGTTGTGGCTGGTGCACGCGTATCCCTTGGGCTCTGGTTGGTGAGGTCGCGGACATGGATGAAAACCGGCCACGAAGTCTAGCACGACGGGCACCCCTCCGGCGTCGTTCCTCCGCAAGAAAACGTCGCCGTCGAGGTCCATGGTCGTGAAGTTGTACCAGGACTTGTCCGCAAGCATGGCGTAGGAGCAACCTCTGGTTCCGTAATCTTTGGTTCTGTAGTACTCCCTCTCAAGATACACGTGGACGTTGAAAAAGCCCGGTTTGGGCGGTTCAGGCTGTATGGCGACCTGGCAGCAGCCCAATCCTGAGCACGCCGTCGTGTTGATGCCCTTGGGGAGGTAGAGTCCCTCGTACGTGTCACAACTGGGACCAAGGGCCTGACGGGCCTGGGCAGAGCTCCCGATACCCATCAGCACGGTGCTTCCATGTGACAGGAGGAACTTACTCTCATACGGGAATTGCATAGTCATCGTTCTCGCCGTGTTCCACGACAAGTTGAATGTGCAGTCGTAGCTGAACGGGGCTTGCACCAGTAGCTTCCCCTCCACCAGGGACACGCCGGAGAGCTCAACAGGCGACGTGGATGAGTTGATAAACTTATCTGGCTCGGGGATGTGGCTGGTGGAGTAGTAGATTACTTCGGTTCTGGTTTGCGTCCAGCCTAAAGGATTATCAGCGGGAAAGAAGGCGCGGGGGGGATGGAAGGTGTCATTGCAGATGATGTGGAAGCCTGGGAGGTAGCAGCCATCCTTGATGCCGAAGGGGTAAGGGATGCTCACTTTGCCGCACTTGTCGGGGCACCCCGGCAGCGTTATCGGTGCCGGTGTGCTAGGAGGGTTTTGCTGGCTGGCCACCACCATGATTGTCGCAGCCAGGAGGAGGAGCAGCAGCAGGTAGGTCGTCATGGTGAACTTGTGGTGGTGATATATGGTGTCTGGCGATGATGATGCTATGGGTTTGTTACTCTTACTACTAGTATTATATAGTGGTAGAGCTAGTTGGAGAATTCTTCCATGGAGTGGACAGACAAACTGTCTATCGATGCGGTCCTGAAAAGGCTTTCACACGGATGATGGTCAGTCAGTCTCAGTCATCACTGGAGCTCCCACTTACACAGATTCATTATTACATTAAGATGCCCATATCAAACTTTATGCACTCTTTGGAATCCTGATTCTCTTCCTCCAGAAGAAAAGAAAATAAACATGATTGATTGCGTCCCACAAAAAGAAAAGATAGATACTTTTGCTAAATGTCAAAAAGAAAAATCATGCTTTTGCTAAACGTGATACTATCTTGTCTGCCAGGTGCCATCTCATTTCAGGAGACCTCGGCTTCTCGGGAGAAGAGTGAATACGAATGCTCAACTTGACAGCAAGAGGTGAACCCAAGTGTGCCAATACAAATATATGTTTTCTCTCTAAAAGAATCCTTTTTCTGTAGCTGATTGGGCACATCGCTTTCCTCTAAAGCAAGTGGTAGACAATGCAATCCTCCCACACTAATTGAAAACTTGCATCTCCAATCAATCGAATGCTTTTAGGTCTTCATCTTAGTCTTCCAACTTTAGCAACTTTGTTGAGCACTGGTTAAAGGTACCTCTACTGGCCACTGTATTATATTATATGCAAAATCACAAACTGTGTGGGGAACCATCAATATGACCTTTGTGAGAAACAGAGAACTCTACTCGAGATTCGAGAGTCCGTCCATATGCCTAACTTCAAAAATACAATCATGAAACTAGATAGATACTCCTCCAGTTTGTCCATGATCGGCAAATACACAGCCAAACCTGGTCCGTTAGAGCAAACTAATGCCTCGGAATCACAAAAGTGTGTTGGGCTGGAACAGATCGTCACTAGCTAGCATGAAGAAATGGGGGGAGAATTGAAGGCAGTATTGTTTTCTATGCAAAGCTACAAAAACCACATCAGATCAATGTAGAACTGAACATCTTTAGCTAGCAGCAGACCTGAATAATGCATTTTAAAATTTGGCCCTGCGATAATTCGTTCTTTTTTTGCGATAGTTATTTCTTAACCAGGACCTGAGGGTTTTGAGTGGTAACAGGACTTAGTTGCCGAGATAACAAGAACTATGGACCATAGTTCATGAAAATAAATTAAATGACTTATTGTTGTTAGAATCAATCTCACCAACAACCGAGTGAAAGGTAAGGGGATGTGGTCCACCACACCCTCACGTTCGTACATACCATGACCAGAGATTCAGAGGTGAAAACCATGAACTGGTTTCAGTCCTGGTTCTCACAGTGTGTTTGGCAATATTTAGAAAGTGGAATAGGAGTTTAGAGCTGGGAGTTGTATTGAGATAAGACGTGGGATGAGTCCTTTAATTCCAATCCCCTGTTTGACCCATGATAGGAAATATATGGGGTACTTTGGGGAAAACATTAATCCCTTGTCTGGTTTGTGGGAATTGACAAGGTATTAGATATGGAAAGACAACGTAAGTTATGATGAAGGGTTAAGATGAACTCACGATAACAATTCACTTTCAATTCTCACCCTCTCCCCTGTTAATAAAGTAATGGGAATTGGAGTCTCAATTCCCATGCCCAATGTCTTCTGAATTCTCAAGCCCCCTAACCAAACAATAGACCTAAAGTTTTGTACCCCTTCAATTCTCCTTCCCGACTTGAAGTAACCCCAACTAAACATGTTGTCGGCTCGAGACAGTGGCTGAAAGTCCCAAAAATGTTCTCTTGAATTTTACTAGGGTAAAAGGCTTCATATAGGGGAGGGACATCGTTAGTGGACCTATATGGGCCACATATATGATACCCTGGCGTGCCCTGGGGGTAGAGACCCCCTGGTTTGTGGGCCCACCGAGGCTCTTCTTTAGTGCTCATTTCTTCCAGTATTTTTAATATATTACGAAACAAACATTCAAAAAATCTCACGTCACTACTAGGGAAAATCCTAGTAGTAGCGTGTGATAAAGGCCTTGCAGTAGCGCAGGTGCCAACGCTACTGCTATCGCGGCACAGCTAACTTTTACCAGTAGCGTTGTTTTGGCCCCCACTACTGCTAACACAGTTAGCAGTAGCGCATGCTCAAGCACGCGCTACTGCTAATTACTAGCAGTGTGCCCTCACCCCGCGCTACTACTATTATTCCGTATTCCATTTTGCTATTGTTTTATATAGTATTTATACACCGTTATACAAGTTTTCATATAGTAGCATTTTAGAGATTGTTATATTAGTATCATCATGATGAGTTATTATATCACTGGGTACAGTGAAAGAAACACATATTAGATTCAAGTGGATGGATCTCTAATTCATGTTTCTTTTCCCTGTAGCCAACGATATAATAACTCATCATCGTTATAATAACAACTCATCATCATAACAACAACAACAACAACAACAACAACAACAACAACAACAACAACAACAACAACAACAACAACAATAATAATAATAATAATAATAATAATAACAATAATAATAATAATTACAACAACTCATCATCATCATTATCATAGTCATATAACAACTCCTCATCATCATCTGTGAGTCATACAACAACTCATCTCATCATCACAGTCATAATCAACACTAGTTAATTGTTCTTACTATCTAGGACCTACTCCTCTCTCTTATGTAAAATAGGATAACACACATAAACCAGTCCATCTCCAAAATGGAGAATGGAGATCCACCTGTCGCCAACGTGTGGCTTGCGCACATTCATGTTGTGTCCAATTGGTTGCGTGCGCACATTCATTAGTTTGCTCCATTCTTTGATATTGAGCCTCACATCTTTCAAAGAAATAGAGTATGCACTTTGGTAAGAAGTCGGAGGAAACGGTCGTAACCTAACCATATACATATGACCTTCGGTAAGCATCATGTTCTTCGGGAGCTTCTGTTGAACAACATAATAGTAGCATATATAGTTAGTAATGTATGCAATGAAGTTACCATCATTAACAAAGTCATACCAACACTACTGTAATGAGGATCTTTGCCGTCAGCCGTCTCTTTGTCGTCTGCTATCTGATGGCAAAGATGGACTTTGCCATCAGCTTACATAAAACTGATGGCAAAGAAGGAGTGGATGGCAAAGATATTGTTTGTCGTCAGCCGTCTCTTTGCCGTCTGCTAGCGGACGACATAGAAGCTTTGCCGTCAACTAGCAGACGACAAAGGGGGGGGTGGCCCACTAGCGAGAGCCACCTAACGGTGACTTTCTTTGACGTCTGCTAGCAGATGGCAAAGCTTCTTTGCCATTTGCAAGCACACAACAAAGAAAGTGGCCAAACTAACCTTTGTTTGCTAGGCTCTTTGCCGTCTACTAGTAGACGACAAAGAACCATGCCCTAACTAAAAAGCCAATGCCCGCTCCCCACCCCTCTCTCTGTCCTCCCCTCTCTCTCTCCGTCCCGTGCCGGAGCTGCCACCGCCATGCGCCGCCCCCGTCGCCAGCCGCCCTGCCCCCGTGCCACCGCCGCCCCACGCCACCCCCGTCGCCGTGCCGCCCCACGCCACCCCCGTCGTCGC
>NC_041385.1:853387537-853393575 GCF_002162155.2 Triticum dicoccoides | reverse complement strand
CCGCTCCGGCGCCCCCTCCTCCACCCCGGCCACCCCGGCGCCCCTCTCCTCCACGTATTTTTTCCCTGTTTTTTAGATTTAGTTTAGGTTTAGCTTAATTTAGGCTTGGTTTAGTTTAGGTTTTGTTTAGGTTTTGTTTCTGTTTTTTATGTTTTGGTTTACATTTAATTTACTTTAGGATTAGTTTAGGTTAAGATGAAAGAAGAAAGATGAAAAAATAAGAAGAAGAAGAAGAAGAAGAAGAGGAAGAAATCCCTAGTTTTTCGCTTTTGCTGTTGTATTTGGGTGTTCTGCTGCATGCACTAGAGTTTTTCACTTGCCGATGTGCTGGGCAATGTGTGTGCTGGTTGTAGTTGGTGCTTGGTGGATCTTCAGGCTAATGGTTGGACTGTTTTGTCTGTGTGATGTTTGAGTTGTGTTGCTTTACCCAACATAACTCTTTGCTTTCTTATAAAGCATCCCCTTATGGGCTTTTCTCTAAAAATTGTAACTCTCATTTTATCTACTAGCGATGACATGGTTGTCTGATTCCTAGGGCTATTGTGAAATTTTGTGATATGGAGTGAGGAACTAATCATTCCATGATATTTTTTACCCCTATGTGAATTGTTGTCCATTTTAATTCCGCAACGTAATTGTCACTTGGCAAAAAAAATTATTAAATGAATTATGATATTGGTTGAAGTGTGACAGTAGAAGACATAAGGTCCATGGCATGTCATGCAAAATTGTAGATGTCTATATTTCACCAAATTTCAAATAATTTTTCTACCAAAAATAAATGAAAAAAATATTGGTTACACTTGAACCTTGTGTTATCTTTGAATATCACCATCAATGTAGTTTGCAGTGGCAATGTTTTCTAATTGGTATCACCATCAATTAGGTTTACATTTTTAGTTTTCTTTCATGTCTAAAGAAATCCCTAGTTTTGAAGGGTGCCAATTGCCATTGCAAACTAACCTACCAAATTAATTAAGTATTGTTGATGTTGTTGAGCACAAGTGCATCGGTTTTTTTCCTCAATTTTCTTTCATGTCTAAAAACTTGGCTCTGTTCCAACTATGTCCATTTATCAAATATGATAGAGTTGAATTAGAGCCAAGTTGGATTAGAGCCAAGTTTCTGTAGATATGCATATGGTCCATTTATCAAATATGGTTATATCTGTGTTTATAGATATGGTCCATTTATAGTAGATATGGTTCTAGCTGTGTTTGCCTTTTATAGTAGACATGGGCACATGGGCAGATATGGTCCATTATAGATAGAGTAGCAAATTGTTTTGCCATTTTATTGACTGTTTTGAAGTGCTTGTTTCCTATGTTGCTTGCATATATTGGCTGATTCAACTGCGATGTAATTTCAATTCATGGGGAATGAGTAGAAGAAGAAAACAGAGGTGTTGTTGCCAACATAAATGTCCACAAGTGAATTGTTTTTTGAATGTGAAATGATAACTTGGTGTAGTTGATTATATTCTTCTCAAAACTTCTGTTGGTGTAATGTTGTATGATAATGTTGTAAAGGTAGTAATTGGTCTTTTTTGCTCCTTATCAGAGATGGGGGGAGGCCGCCACCGCAGGCTGCGCTCTGCCACACCAGAGTACGACTTGGAAGATTTCATGTTCTTCACGATCATACTTAAGAATTCCTCCAGGAGGCAGGTATATAAAAGGAGAGATCTCCCCTTCACCCATCTCTTTATCATAACTCTGCTGTTTGCTACATCACTGCTTGAACCACACTGCAGAGGCTACCTGACACTTTTATGAAGATGTTGGACGACCATCGGCCAAAGAATGTGAAGCTGCGATAGGCCGGCAGCGGGCTTTACAGGCTGTGGGACGTGGAGGTGGTGTTCAGGTACGACCACATGTACCTATGTCGTGTCTGGGAGCAGTTCGTCCGTGCCTACGACTTGCGGCACGGGTACTTCCTTGTCCTTAGGTACGACGGCAACGCCATGCTCACCGTGAAGGTGTTCAACACGACTATGTGCGGCATGCACTGCCAGGACGACGACGATGCCAGTACGATCTGCCTCTTCTTCCTCTCCATTTGGCTTTGTCTCACAAAGATTGTTAAAAAACTTTGTTGCATTTGGTCAGTCAATGGGAGAACCAGCAACGACTCTGGCTACAGAAAAAGCAACAACGACTCTGGCTAGATCAAAAGCAGCAATGAGGATGATGAGGAACAGAGTGGGGAAGAAGAGGAGCAGAGCGGGGATGCGAGGTGCAGCCTATTCTGTCTGACGATGACCTCGCGACGGTGGTGACTGACGATGGCCACGCGATGGTGGTGGCTGATGATGGCCTCGCGATGGTGGTGCCTAACGATGACCCAGCGATGGTGGTGCATGAAGATGGCCTCGCGATGGTGGTGGTGCCTGACGATGACCACACGATGGTGGTGGCGCCGGCGATCCCACAGCTGGGAGACTCCACAACCATGCCAATGGTGGTAGAGGAGTACATCCCACTGCCTTGCCGCTCAAAGCGCATCAAGATGATGAAGGAGAAGGAGAAGAAGGAGGAGTGAAGATCTTTTGTTTAATCTTTTTAGTGTAAACCTTTTAAGTATGATAGTGTTGAACTTTCTTAATTATGTGTGTCTATCTGCATTACCTTCCAAACTCAGTTTGGTAATTTTGTGCATGCTCATGGATGCTCATGAATTGAAATTATGTGTTTTTGTGCTTCCTCGTGGATGCTCATTCATTGAATAGTTTCTGATAAGATTATATATCTGTGAAATTCTGTGAAATTAAATGAATTTAAGAAAAAATAGGGGCTATACAGGATCTTTGCCGTCCGCTGGCAGACGGCAAAGAGCTTTGCTATCAGCCAGCGGATGGCAAAGCTGCCACGTGGCAGCCACCTGTGCTACATGGGGTGCACTAGGATGGCCTATTTTGCATCTTTGCTGTCCGCTGGTAGATGGCAAAGATGCAAAGATTTTTGTAGTCTGCCAGCTGACGGCAAAGCACGTCGTTAAGCCCTTAACAGACCTAAGGTGCCACGTGTGCCGTCCGGGCTCTTTGCCGTTTGCCAGTGGACGACAAAGTCCTTTGCATCTCTGCCGTCAGCCAGTAGACGGCAAAGAGGCCTTTGCCGTAGCTTATTCAGCCGGACCTATTGCCGTCTGCTGGCTGACGGCAAAGGCCTTTGCCGTCCGCCGGGCATGCCTTTGCTGTCAGCCATGGCAGACGGCAAAGTGCCTGATTCCTGTAGTGCAAGTTTTTGGCAATGAAGTTACCATCATGCAACACGTGTACTACTGGCACGTATCCACTAAAATTTGGGCTAATAAAGTGATTGGTCTTAAAATTCTCAACATCATTTATAAATGAGACAAGATATCCTTTCTCCTCAGAATTAAGCTCGGAGCTATAGTTGTAGTATGTCTTGTCTACAGCCATCCGAGTATTTCTTGAAGATAAGAAGTTGAAAATTATAAATAAACAACTTTAGTAGGGATGAACACCAAATATTTTTAACTAAATAATAGAAATTACTTAACAAATTTGTTTGACAAACTCACATATAGGCAGGACCGGAGGCATATCCACATCCACCCAAATGTTGATATTATTTTCAATATCGTCTTCAGGACGAATATCGAAGGTTATTTCCATATTCTCCTCAAATCCACAAGCCTTCTAGAGAGATCCCCAATTAGAGCAACCAAAATGTGAGTGATTAAGTGCATTGTACAGCTTAACCCGAAAAGCATAACCATGTTTAGCCTTGAGGTGAGCTCTCGTCGTCTGCATATTCTCAACGTCTCGGAAACCGAGCTTCGCCAAGACATACGGTCTTGCATGGAAAGGGATGTACTAGTCAAATTGAGAAAATAGAAATTACATGTTGAAGCAAAGAAACACAAGTCATGATTAATTACGAAGAAATACTTGTCGTCGTTGCATACCATACAAACCTCGAAGGTCTTTTCAGCTTGACGGTGAAGAACCTACCATTTTGCAGTTGAGGCTCCCTGTTGCACATACCCCGGTCATCCAAGCAATATTCGCACTCGGGGATCCTATCATCGTCAAACATTTCTTGTGTTTAAAATTCAAAGATTAAAAATCAGCGTCAACCAGGAACTCAACACACGGATCACTATGCAACAAGTGTTGACTTTTAATCTGTCGAGTCTTCCTTGAAAACCCACATCTCATGTGATGTATATGGCGGGCCCTCCCTCTCTGATATATTCAACCGTCGGTGATGGTCGCTCCTCTCTTTGTTACCGGATGCATTACACCAAAATGTCTAGCACACGACAACGAAGGAAAAGCGACCCCCATGACAACTGTCGGGATTCTTCCTCTCTGAAATTTGCGACCGTCAATGATGGTCGCTCCTACTTCCATTTGAAAGTGCATAACACCAAAATTTCTAGCACATTCGAATGAAGAAGAAGCGACCCCACGATAATAGTCGGGATTCTTCTTCTCTCATATATGGTGGACAGTCTCCCTCACTGATTTTATAACCGTCATCTATGGAGCCGTATAGACTGAAAGTCAACCGAAAATGTCATTTAATCAACATTCAGGAAAATCCCGTGCACTCGATATTTGATATATTCTAGCACAAGTCATGCTAAAATACACGGAATTTTTTTGGCATGACCTCTGCTAAAAATAGGACATCGAGCGCCTGAAATTTTCCGGAACGAAAATGAATCAACATTTCGGCAAAACATAGGCCACTCAGAGGTGTTCCCTGCAAACATAGCCCACATGTCCAAAGAGACAACCAATACATGTCCAAATATCATCATACACATGTCCGAGGACAAGAGAAGGAGGAGGTTCACTTTTAGCTCACCTACTCAGGTGGAGAGGAAGTAGAGGATGCTCCAACGACGATCACTCCAGGGAGACGCGACACTACAAAGCCTGCATAGTCTATCGAGTGAAAATTTTAGATCATCAAATTTCGTATAGCATTATTTGATGACCAAGTGATAATGACATCAAAATTATTAAATTGTCCAATACATTTCTATATTCAAAAGTAAAATTACTAAATATTTATGTACCAAAATTTTCTTACTAATAATTCCTATTACTAAATTTGATACCTAATTCTTTTTCATATAGTAGTCCAATACATTTCTATAATAGAAAATTTTATATACCCTAAATTTTCTATTACTAAATTTTTTTACTAAAATTTCTATCTACATTCTATGACAAAATTTTACATATCTATTATACTCAAAAAATTCTACCATTCTACCTCTCTACCACACTACTGTCTACTACAATTCTACCTATTTAATGGAAGAAAAGAGGGTGGGAGGGAAGAGCAGAGGGTGGGAGGGAGGGAGGATGGATGAATGGATGGAGAGAGGAGGGAGGGTGGGAGTGAGGAGGGAGGACGGAGAGCTACCACAAAAAGAGGGAGCTTCGGCGGCAGTTGGCGACGGCGGCTGGCAACAGCGTTGGTGGAAAGGAGAAGAGCGTGCGAGAGAGAGTGAAAAGAGAGGCTTGTGTGAGTCGAGGAAACGGTGGACGAGTGAGGATAAGGTCAGCTTAGTAGTAGCAATGGGTACAAAGCCCCACAGTACTGCTAATCCCAATACCCGTAGCGTTGGCGCAATCCCCCGCACTGCTGATAAATGGGGCCCACCACCTAGCAGATTATAATCATAGTTGCAGCGCCGGCTAGGTGCCCGCGCTACGGCTATAAGATTAGCAGTACACTACTAGGGAAAAGCCTATATAGAGGATCTTACCAGCAGCGAGTTTTAAAAAAAGGCGCTGCTGCAATTTATCAGTAGCGCGCTCCACCAGAACTCACTGCTGAAAGAAAACTAGCAGTAGCACGGCACCTCTAAGACACGTACTGCTATTATTCCCACGACCCCGCCACTGAGCTACTTATAGCAGCAGCGCGTTAAATAGAATAACGCTACTGCTAGGTAGTTTAGCAGTAGCGCCTTTACGTACACCGCGCTACTGCTAAAACTAGCTATCTCACCACCCACACGCTCTCCTCTCTATCCGATCCACACTCACT